>NC_067484.1:38822907-39122907 GCF_947179515.1 Apodemus sylvaticus | reverse complement strand
GGGTCTCTGAGTGGGGTCATCTCAGGAGCAGTCTCAGGAGCGCTATATCCTGCTCATGTAATATGGCACTGAGCAGGGGTCATCTCTGGCATGGTTTGGCGCCCCACCTCCCCCCAAGGCCTGCAACGTGCCAGACTAACAGTCATCTTAGGTGGGCTTTTCTCACGGATTGTTAGGCTACTGATCATTCAGATGTTCACATTTCAGAACACTAAGCATAAACACAGCCTCGCTCCTCTCTGCCACCTACTGGCGAACATGTGCCACAGCCGCCACTCCTGCACCACCTCTAGGAACAGGGAGGAAAGACATTTTTCAAGTGCTAGGCCCTCGGAGAAAATAAACAGAACCATCTTTATAGTATATGAATGAATAATTGCATTAAAGTTAATCACAGCTATGCTGCACAAACGCAAATTTTCCTAAAAATGTTTCAGAAGGCTTCCGATGTGAATGTAAATACAAGTCTGAAAATACTTATAGAGAGATGGATAGATGTTTATGAGAGAGGGTATAGGTGGAGGAGGAGAGGAATCTAGTGATTTCAAATCACAAAAATTTGACAACTAGAGTATTAGTTAACAGATTACTTGGCTTTGGAAACAAGAAAATATCTCAACAAATTAAGTATATTGGTCACATGAAAATATAATAGACAAAGTATGTCTAATTTATCAAAACTAAGAAGAAGAAGCACAAATGAAGATTGGAAAATACTATATTTTAAACACTCTATGACAAAGGTTCTCAACCTGTGGGTCATGACCTCTTGGGTGGGCGGGGTTGAACAACTTTTTAGCAGGTGTCACATGAGGCCATCCTGAATATCAGAATTATGATTCATAACAGTAACACAATTACAGTTATAAAGTAACAACAAAAATAATTTTATGGTTGGGTTCACTGTAATATGCAGAACTGCTTTAAAGAGTTGCAGCACTAGGAAGGTCAAAAACCACTGATCTAAGACTCAAACCAATGAAAATGTTTCCTAGGAATGAAGTTGAAGTGCTGTGGTCTCAGTTATGGCACCTTAAAAACAGCCAGGATCCTTTGTCTTGGCTTTAATATTTAGGAAATGTTGATGCATGTTCTTTTAAGACCAAAGTAAAATATTGCTAAAAGGAAGCTCCTGTCTTCAGAAAGGAAGCAATGAAGGCACCTAGTTGGGTAGAATTAAAAGAATTTTTCATTTCTTCTTTCAGTGCAGAAGGTGGTTCAGTGGGATTAGGCCTTTGAAGAGTAAGTTAGGATCCTAGCCTCTCCCCTCCCCTCTCTCTCTCTGATTTCCAGATGCCATGAAATAAGAACCCTTACTCCAGGGCACATTCCCAGCCTGAGCTTCTGCCTAGCACCTGGCCCTAAAGCAAGAGTCAGTTGGCCACAGTTCTAATAAACTAAACCCTTGGAGACAATAATCCCAAATAAACCTTTCCTTCTTTCAGTTGACTTGTCTCAAGTATTTTGCTAGTGAAAGCTGACCGGCACAAATGTCTGTTGATGTACAGTTTAATATCGATAAAAAGGGTCTATCATTTGCTTTTTATAATACTTTGACAAACACAAACATTTGGAAGAAAAATTTTTAATGAATATTAGTTAAGTGAAAAGCAAGTAGATGAGAAAAAATGAGATTTTATTTTATAAACTTTATTATTAAAAAGAACCTTATAAACAAATAAAAATATCACACAGCAAAACATCTTGAACTTCCATACAGTTAGAGTAGGAATCAAGAAAGGAGTTGCATTAAATGGATCAAGGACCTCCACATAAAACCTGACACACTGAAACTAATACAAAAGAAACTGGGGAAGACCCTTCAGGACATGGGCACAGGGGGAAAGTTCCTGAACAGAACACCAATAGCGTATGCTCTAAGATCAAGAATTCACAAATGGGACCTCATAAAATTACAAAGTTTCTGTATGGCAAAGGACACCATCAAAAGGACAAATCGGCAACCAACAAATTGGGAAATGATCTTCACCAATCCTACATCAGATAGAGGGCTAATATCCAATATATACAAAGAACTCAAGAAGTTAGACCCCAGAAAACCAAATAACCCTATTAAAAATGGGGTGCAGAGCTAAACAAAGAATTTTCACCCAAAGAACTTCAGATGGCTGAGAAGCATATTAAAAAATGCTCATCTTCATTAGTCATTAGGGAAATGCAAATCTAAACAACCCTGAGATTTCACCTTACACCAGTCAGAATGGCTAAGATTAAAAATGCAGGAGACAGCAGATGTTGGCAAGGATGTGGAGAAAGAGGAACACTCCTCCACTTCTAGTGGGGTTGCAAATTGGTACAACCACTCTGGAAATCAGTCTGGCTGTTCCTCAGAAAACTGGGCATGTCACTTCCGGAGGATCCTGCTATACCACTCCTGGGCATATACCCAGAGGATTCCCCAGAAGGTAATAAGGATACGTGCTCCACTATGTTCATAGCAGCCCTATTTATAATAGCCAGAAGCTGGAAAGAACCCAGGTATCCCTCAATAGAAGAATGGATGCAAAAAATGTGGTATATATACACAATGGAGTACTATTCAGCCATTAGAAACAATGAATTCATGAAATTCTTAGACAAATGGATGGAGCTGGAGAACATCATACTAAGTGAGGTAACACAGTCTCAAAAGATTAATCATGGTATGCACTCAATAATAAGTGGATATTAGCCTAGAAAATTGGAATACCCAAAACATAATCCACAGATCAAACGATGTACAAGAAGAACGGAGGAGTGGCCTGGTTCTGGAAAGACTCAGTGTAGCAGTATAAAGCAAAACCAGAACAGGGGTGGGTGAGAGAACATGGGGAGGGAAGAGGGCTTATGGGACTTTCGGGGAGTGGGGACCCAGAAAAGGGGAAATCATTTGAAATGTAAATAAAAATATGTCAAATAAAAAATTTTAAAAAAATTAAAAAGAATAGAAAAAAAATTGATCTTACATTTTCAGTGATGTGTGTGTGCGTGTGTGTGTGTGTGTGTGTGTGTATATATATATATATATATATATATATATATATATATATATATACTTATATATTACATTTCATTTGAGAGGTAAATTTTTTACTCTCATACTTTAAGCCTTCTTTTAGGTTGCCATTAATTTTTTTCAATATATTTTTTCAATATATTTCAATACATTTTTTCAATAGTTTTACTGGCTGGTTTTGTGTGTCAACTTGACACAGGCTGGAGTTATCACAGAGAAAGGAGCTTCAGTTGGGGAAGTGCCTCCATAAGATCCAGCTGTAAAGCATTTTCTCAATTAGTGATCAAGGGGGAGGGCCCCTTGTGGGTGGTACCATCCCTGGGCTGGTGCTCTTGGGTTCTATAAGAGAGCAGGCTGAGCAAGCCAGGGGAAGCAAGCCAGTAAGGAACATCCCTCCATGGCCTCTGCATCAGCTCCTCCTTCTTGACCTGCTTGAGTTCCAGTCCTGACTTCCTTTGGTGATGAACTGCAACGTAAGCTCAGTAAACCCTCTCCTCCCCAACTTGCTTCTTGGTCATGCTGTTTGTGCAGGGATAGAAACCCTAAGACAATAGTTAGACATAAATTCATCAGATTTTGACATATTCAAGAATGAAGAGCAACAAAGAGCTTCAAAGAAAAGTGCAATTTTCTTAAATAATTAGTAAGTACCAGTCTCAACTTCTTGAGGAAAGTCAACCTGCTTACTTAATTCTCCTGAAATTTTCATAAAATTTTAAGTCACCTTTAAGTGACTTAATCACAGACATGATGCTACTTCTGGACCGGTGATATTGCTCAGTGAAGGGCTTGCCCATCAACAGCAAGGGTGGACTCTGTCCCCACAACTCATGTCAAAACCTAGGTGTGGTGTCAGTGTTTATACTCCCAGCTCTGGAGAGGTGGAGAGCTGGCAGACTCCCAGGCTTCCCTGCCTAGCCAGACTAGAGTCTCTAGGCCAATGAGAAATCCTACATCCAAAATCAAGAGTGGAATCAAGAGGGTAAAAGATCCTAACCCATGTCCAGGTTTGAAAATGTGATCAAAACCCACCAATCCCTGAGCACAAAAGCCCACACATTTCCAAACCTGAAATCCCGCCAATCCCTGGACTCAAAATCTGAGCAATCCAGGCTTGGCTTGAAATCTCACCAATCCCCACCCTGGAAATCTCTACCCTGGAAAGCTCCTCCCCCAAGAAACCATAAAGACGGTCTCCTTCTCCTGCTTAGGTCCTTGCTGCTTCTTGCCTGAGCAGAGGCAGCAACCCTCTCATGTCTTTCCCAATAAATCGTGGGGGGGATGCAGGGGACAGGGGGCATGTTGTGTGGTGTGACTTTGTGGAGTTCCTTGGCTCCCGACTACCTGGATAGCTCTCTTCATAGTTATATCACATCTGCTAGAGAAGCTTTTCTATCAGAGCTGTAAATTACCACATCTCCTAAACTGCAACACCCAAGGTAGTCTGCAGGCCTCCAGTGACATAGGTCACCTTTGAGTGACATACACACCTTTGATGAATACACACACACATGCATACACACATAGACATACACATATATACCCATATCCACTCACACATACATGCGTGTGTGTGTGTGTGTGTGTGTGTGTGTGTGTGTGTGTGTGTAAAGACACATAGATACACACACACACAGACACACACTGTTTCTTTGCAAGCTTGTCACCAGTGATGATTTCACTAGTGAGGGGTTTTAGTGCCATGCCTGCAGCCTCTGTACTAAGTAGCCCTGGCAAGCATCATTGCTGACAGATTAAAGAGCAACATTAAAATGGAGTACTAAAAGTGTCTGTGGAGTTTATGTTATGAACTTGCAATCCTTTCTCTCCTCAGAACACTGGCTGCATGGTTTAGAGTAACTGCCACCTCCCGCTGTAAACCGTGAGACTCTAACACTTTTACAGGTCAGACACAGCTTTGCACTTGCTAATGACACCCGTGTCACAAGTTAGCCATGTGGTGTAAAGGGCCTAAGTCTTAAAAGACTTAGGTAACACACCTGACCTTGTGAACAGCAATCGGTCTTCCTTCTCCTTGCAATAATTGTAGTTTCAACAATAACTGAAATCTTTATAAGCTTAAGGCCCCTGTCTTTGACAAATATCAGATGTTTCTCCAACCTAGAGTGTGAAACAAGGTTTGTTTTTGTTTTTGTTTTTGTTTTTTGAAACTTTTAAAAGTGTTTCTGGGTTTGTCCAGATTTATTGAATCCAGAACTCAGTGTCTTGTAAACACTAATTTGTGACAATACCTCTATAATTCTAAGTTGTGGTTAGTGTTGGATGCTGTTTCTTTACTTTGAACTACATTTCTCCTGCCTCTCAAACTTTCTGGCTTGTCTCAAAGAGGAACCAGGCCTACAGCCTCTATCTGGAAAGACATGGGACACCCATTCAAGCTGCTATGCTTTCTAGCTGAAATCTCGGGTATTCTTTTGTCATTTACCTGTTTCTGAGAACAGGTAGGGCCTGCAATTTTGGGATCACATAGGAATGCCAGAGAACAAAGCATTGGTTAAATATATGTGACACTGTTAGTAGCAGAAGACAAAATCAACTAGAAGAAAGGTTTTGTGAACTCGAAGATGGATGACTAAAAGTCATCCAGAGGACCAATGAGAGAAGCTACATTCCGGGATACTACAAAGTCAACTTCTGGTATAGACTTAAAAAAAAACAAGTATTAAAAATGGCTGTTGTTAAGCTGTATTAATGGAGTCCCAATTTAAGGAGGTATGCATCATAACATTGAAAGCATATCATGTGAAAGAGAAGTGGAAAAAATGTGTTATGGGCATTCTCTAAGAAGAAGGATAAAAGAGATAACTTAGTTAAGTAACCGATGTCTGAAAACCACCAGCCAATCCAGAGAAAAGATCGGCATCCAGAACCAGGAAGCCCTAAGGACATAGAAGTGGAGCACTCATCATCATGATGTGATTATTAAATTGTCAAAGGTTAGATAATTTGGAAGCATCATCAGTAAAATGGCTAACTAGTCTCTACATGAGAACTTACCTAAGACTATAAGAAGACTAAGGGTTTTTTGTTTGTATGTTTTTGTTGTTTTTAGCAGATAGTGTGCAGGTCTTTTGGGATGATATACTAAAAAGTCTGAAAGAAAACTGTCCATCAAGAACACCCCACTTGGAAGATATGTTCTTCTGAAATGAAAGTGGAATACTTATTTTAGTCAAACAGTATCTAAGGAACTCCATTGCTATTGGACCTTACTTCTAGGAGATTTTCATTCAGTTAAAATGAACATGTGCTAGGCAGTGCCTCAAGAATATCCAAAAGCACAAGTGTCAGGAGTAAAATATAGGCAACATTATAAAATGGTGATAGGCAAGTTACCTTCACTTCTGGTATAGACTTACAAAAAACAAGTATTAAAAATGGCTGTTGTTAAGCTGTATTAATGGAGCCCCAATTTAAGGAGGTATGCATCATAACATTGAAAGCATATCATGTGAAAGAGAAGTGGAAAAAAATGTAGTGTGCCCAACTCTTAACAGTTAAAGCAGGGTGCTAAAATAACAATCTTCTTTTCATAGGCCACGCTACCTACAGAGATAAGATCTGTAGATGTTACACAAACGAAAAAAGAAAGGTGCAAAGCCCATCAGCACAAAGGTCAATGAAGTACAGAGCCAGCAAGGCAGTAAGAAAGTGGACTCTAACACTAGTAAAAGAGCAATAACACGTAAGTACGTATCAGTAATCCAAATATAAATGTGTTAAACTCCCCCCAGGGAAGCAGGCAGACATGTAAAGATTCAAGATCCAAGTGCATGTCAGTCATCGACAATGAACTTGTTTTATAGTCTAGTACATTTACATAAGCTAGAAGAGACAGAAAAAGAGATGTTGAGCGAAACAGGTGAAAGAGAGTAGCCAGACTATGCTTCCTGAATGCAAAACAGACTAGCATTGCAAACTGCTGCTAGAGAGAAACGTGTATAAGTAATACTAAAACAAGCACATCAACAGAAAGATATAGCCATTATAAACATGTATTATCTAACAAGCGACCATTCAAGTCAATGAATACTGACAAGTTTAAAAGAAGAAATTGGCAGTCATAGAATAATAGAGATTTTAATATTCCACTATCAATAAATTACAGAATATCCAGCCCTGAGTGGCCTGGTGCTCGTTCTGTGTCCCAGGCTGACCTTGAATTCCTGCCAATTCCTTAGCTTCAGTTTCCAAGGTGCCAGAGTTACAGACCTACCTCTCCACACCTGGGGTAACTTTTTAAACAATGGACTTTTGCATTTCATTAAGCAAAAGTATAAAAGTAAAATGTGTCAAAAATATAAAAGAAAATGGTTGCCAAGACAAACACATAAAATAATCCCTAAAATGTGTAAAATATTGAGCTATAAAAAGCAAAATATATAAAATATTGAGTATAAAAATATTTCATAGTTACAGGAACTCATGAAGTATTCTTCAACTCTTATCAGACTGGAAAAAAATCAATAACAGTTGGTGAAGAAATGGAGAAATTGGCTTTTTTTTACTTTGCCCATGGATCATTGCACTTTATAATACAAGGAAGCCAGTTTATCCATTTCTATTGTATTGGTTCTTTTCCTGTTGCTCTGATAAATCACCGTGAGCAAGGCAGCGTCAGGAAGGAGAAGTGTATTTTAGCTTATAGTTCTGGAGAGATGCAAATCCATCATGTCAGGAAGGTGCAGCAGCAAGAGGCAGGCATGGTGCCAGGAGCAGGGAACCGAAAAACTCACATCTTCATATGCAAGCACAAAAGAGAGAGCCATCTGGACGTGGCAGGAAGCTCAGTGATGTAATTTCCCCAGCAAGGCGCCATCACTACCTTAGGGTTTCAATAGACTTGAATCACCAGACAGTAGTACTAAGAGATACTAAGTAGTACTAAGAGTACTAAGCCCCAAACTCCTGCACTTCAGACATAATCCTTCTTACCTCCATTGTGAAGAGGCAATCCAATTTTTCCATTGTAATCTGCAGCTATCGCCACTCCTAACACTGATATTTCTTTCTTAGCCTGTTGGTTTAAGGGCATTAAAAGCCCAAAATGACCAGGAGGAAGTCTGAGCTTCCAGTTCAATGGAATGTTTGTTTTGGTTCATTGTGGCTCCTGGCAGGACCTCTACCCCCTCTGAAACCAAAACTTCTAGCCTAGCAGAACCTAGGGTTGTGGGGACAGGAAACAAAAAGTTTCCTAGTGGGTCACTAGGAGTGATTATTCCCTTTTCCACCCCTTGATTCCTGGACCCATGTATCCTGGCTATGGGAGAAACTGTACTATATATAGGATGCTGATTCAAAGCATATACTGCCTTCTGAAGAAGCCTGCCCCAGCCCTCCAAGCTGCTGCCACCTAATTGTTGCTGTAACTGTGTCTTCAAAAGGCCATTCCATCTATCAGACCAGCTGCTTCAGGATGATGGGGAACATGGTAAGACCAGTGAATTCCATGATCATGGGCCCACTGTCACACTTCTCTGGCTGTGAAATGAATTCCTTGGTCAGAAGCAATGCTGTGTGAAATATCATGTTGGTAGATATTCTGTAAGTCCATAGATAGTGGTTTTGGCAGAAGCACTATGTGCAGGAAAGGCAATCCATAACCAGAATAAGTCGTTCTCCAATAAGAACATAATGTTGTCCTTTCCACAAAGGAAGTGGGGCAATGTAGTCAATCTACTACCAGGTTATTGGATGGTCACCTCAATGGTAATGGTGTCATATCTGGGGCTCAGTGTTGGGCTCTGCTGTTGGCAGATATGGTCAGCAGCAGCTATAGCCTGTCAGGCTTGGTGAGTCAAAGTCCATGTTGTTGAGCCCACACATAACCTGCATCTCTGCCACCATGTCTACTTTGTTCACTGGGCAATGGCAGGGATGGCTGGGGAAAGAGGCCAACGCTCTACAAAATGGATCATCTTATCCACTTGATTGTTGAACTCCTCAGCTGAAGTCATCTTATGATGAACATTTACACGGGACATAAATATCTTCACATTCTTTGTCCATTTGTAGAGACCTACTCGCATCCTTCTTCTCCTTCCCCAGATGTCCTTCTTACTAATTTTCCAGCCATAATCTTTCCAAGTGCCTGACCATCCAGATAATCCATTGGTTACAGCCCATGAGTCAGTCAACAATCATACATCTGACCATTCTTCTTCTAAACAAATTGTATGACCATATATACTGCCTAAAGTTCTGCCCACTGTGAAGATTTCCCTTCACCAGTATGTTTCAGGGTTTTCCCAGAAAGGGATTGTGATGCTGCAGCTTCCCATTTCTAGGTTGTAGCTGCATAATGTGCCGAACTGTCAGTAAACCAGGTCATAAATACACCTAACGTGATATCACTATCTTTTATTCAACTGTAAAGACATAAACAGTAAGAGTAACTTGGTGGGATCTTGCTCTAAGGTCACCACTCCCTTAATTCCACTTAATATTCTAGAACTTGGGGTTAAGCTCCATTCTACTTTCCATTTGATGATAGATTGCTGCTGTGCACATTTTATTTCATGACTTGGTGGGTCTGGATAACACTGAGCTCACAATGGGCAGTTCACGTGGCATGGTAACTTTGTGTCCTATTGTCAAGTTTCAGTTTCAACTAAGGTCTAAAAGCAGGCCAAGAGCTGTTTTGCTAAGGGAGAATAGTTGTCTGCAGATGACCATAGAGTCTTGTTCCAAAATCCCAAAGGTCTCTTCTGTGATTTACCTAGAGGGACCTGCCAAAGACTCCCATCAGCATCTCTATCTGCCACTGACACCTTAAGTACCAATGGATCTGCTGGAATTTTCCTAAAATTTTCCACAAATCACCAACTTTAAACCAAGTGAACAAGTAAGGGAGCCTATGAAGGACATTTCTCATTCAAACCACCTTCCTAGTTAGGGTTTCTATTGTTGTGATGGAATGCCATGACCAAAGCAAGTCAGGAAGGAAAGGGTTTATTGGGCTTACACTTTCATACCAAAGGAAGTCAGGATAAGAACTCAAGCAAAGCAGGGACCTGAAGGCAGGAGCTGATGCAGAGGCCACGAGGGGTGCTAGTTGCTGTCTTGTTCTCATGGCTTGTTCAACCTGCTTTCTTATAGAACCCAGGACCACTAGCCCAAAAATGACACCACCCATAAAGAGATGGATCCTACTTGATTAATTATTAATTAAAAATGCACTATAGCCAGATATTTTGGAGGCATTTTCTCGATTAAGGTTCCTTATTCTCAGAAAGGTGGTGAGCATCCCACAGTCACAACTCTGACCCGTAAGTGTTCCTGTCTGAAAGAATTACAGGGACAGAAATGGAGAAGAGACTGAGGAAAAGAAGGTCCAGCAACGGGCCCAAAGTGTGATCCAGCTCAAAGGAAGGTCCCAAGACCTGACACTATTACTGAAAGAAGCTGAGGAGAAGGGTGAGGTCCAGTAGAAGGATGAGCAGTCTCAATTAATCTGGACTCCCCCCAACCCCCCCCCCGAGATATCTCAAACACTGAACCACCAAGTAGGCAGCAGATACCAGCTGATATTAGACTCCCATCACACATACAGTAAAGG
This sequence comes from Apodemus sylvaticus, assembly GCF_947179515.1. Classification (NCBI taxonomy): domain Eukaryota; kingdom Metazoa; phylum Chordata; class Mammalia; order Rodentia; family Muridae; genus Apodemus; species Apodemus sylvaticus. The sequence continues at coordinate 39,112,312 of NC_067484.1, read as the reverse complement.
ACTGATACCAGCTGATATTAGACTCCCATCACACATACAGTAAAGGACTGCTGGGTCTGTGTTCTTAAGAGATGATGCACATAACCCTCAAGAGACTGGAGGCCCCAGGGAATTTAGAGGTCAGCTGGGGTGGGAGGTGGGGACATCCTCATGGAGGTAGGGGGGTGGAGAGGAGGTATGGGATGTGGAACAGTTGGAGTATACAGGGAAGGGGATAAAATATGCAGTGTAAAAAATTAAGAAAGAAAGAAAGAAAGAAAGAAAGAAAGAAAAAGAAAGAAAGAAAGAAAGAAAGAAAGAAAGAAAGAAAGAAAGAAAGAAAGAAAGAAAGAAAGAAAGAAAGAAAAAGATGTGGCCAAGCCAAATAGCAAGAGGGCCCAGCTTACCCATTCATTATAAGGAGATTATTAAATGGAAATTTACAATATTAAAAAAAAATCCTTCCTCTCAGATGAATCTAGGTTGTGTCAATTTGACATAAAACTAGCCAGCATGCTAGCCACCATGATCGACACTTTAAAAAAAAAGTAACATTAAACCAGCAATATCATTTCTTGGAATTTATTCAACAGATTCACCTAAACTTTTGTTTGCAAAAATATTTAACAGATCATCAATTTGAGAGCTTACATAGTAGACAATAAGGCTATTTCAGTAAGTTATAATAACATATTAAAAGTACTGTAAAAGTCAAGTGGTTTTCAGTGTACTAATTTTGAAAGTATCTCCCACATATAATATAAAAACAAAGACTTCAAATACAGAGGTGTGGAGGAGACCATAAACCATGCTAGATAACTCTGACTTTTACTCTATACCACACACAAAACCAGAGATTTTGCATTACCTGAAAAATAAGCCAAAACAAATGGAATACATTTCTTTGTAAAGTCCAAAGGACATGAAATCATGCCATATGCAGGAAAAAAGACACAACTAAAACTCAAAGCACACATTGCACCTCACACAAAAATAGTGGGAAATTTCAACATCCCAGTCTCAGCAATGGACAAATCATGGAAACAGAAACTACACAGAGAAACAGTGAAATTGACAAATGTTAAGAACCAAATGGATTTAACAGATATCTATAGGACATTTTACCCTAAAACAAAAGAATATACCTTCTTCTAAGCACCTCACAGTACCTTCTCCAAAACTGACTACATAATCTGTTGTAGAACAGGGCTCAACAGATACAAGAAGATTGAAATAATCCCATACATCCTATCAGATCACTGCAGATTAAGGCTGATCATCAACAACAAAAAACAATAGAAAGCCCACATACATGTGGAAGCTGAACAACACTCTATTAAATGATAATTTGGTCAAGGAAGAAATAAAGAAATTAAAGACATTTTAGAATTTAATGAAAATAAACGCACAACATACCCAAACTTACAGAACACAATGAAAGCAGTGCTAAGAGAAAAACTCATAGCTCTGGGTGCTTCCAAAAAGGAACAGGAGAGAGCATACACTAACAGCTTGACAGCACATCTGAAAGGTCTAGAACAAAAGAAGCAAGTACACCCAAAAGGAGTAGAGAGCAGGAAATAATCAAACTCAGGACTGAATTCAACCAAGTAGAAACAAAAATAACTATACAAAGAATCAACCAAACCAGGAGCTGGTTCTTTGAGAAAATCAAAACGATAGATAAACCTTTACCTAGACTAACCAGAGGGCCCAGAGACAGTATCTAAATCAACAAAATCAGAAATGAAAAGGGAGACATAACAATAGAAACTGAGGAAATTAAAAAAAAACCATCAGATTCTGCTACAAATGCCATTACTCAACAAAACTGAAAACTGTAGATAAAATGGACAACTTTCTAGACAGATACCAGATACCAAAGTTAAATCAGGGTCAGATAAATGATCTAAACAGTACCATAATCTGTAATGAAATAGAAGAAGTCATTAATAGTCTCCCAACCAAAAAAAGTCTAGGACCAGATGGGTTTAGTGCAGAGTTCTATCAGACCTTCAAAGAAGACCTAATACCAATACTCTTCAAACTATTCCACAAAATAGAAGCAGAAGGGACACTACCCAATTCATTCCATGAAGCCTATTATTACTCTGATACCTAAATAACACAAACACCCAACAAAGGAGAACTTCAGACAAATTTCCCTTATGAATATCAATGCAAAAATATTCAATAAAACTCTCACAAACCAAATCCAAGAACACATCAAAATGATCATCCATCATGATCAAGTAGGCTTCATCCCAGGGATGCAGGGATGGTTCAATATAAGGAAATCCATCAAGGTAATCCACTATATAAACAAACTCAAAGAAGAAAAATAGATGATCATTTTATTTGATGCTGAAAAAGCATTTGACAAAATTCAACACTCCTTCATGGTAAAAGTCTTGGAACAATCAGGAATTCAAGGCCCATATCTAAACACATTAAAAATAATATACAGAAATCCAGTAGCCAACATTAAAATAAATGGAGGGAAACTTTAAGTAATACCACTGAAATCAGGGACTGGATAAGGCTGCCTTCTCTCTCCATACCTATTCAATATAGTACTCAAAGTCCTAGCCAGAACAATTAGCCAACAAACAGAGGTCAAAGGAATACAAATTGGAAAGGAAGAAGCCAAAATATCACTATTTGCAGATGATATGATCATATACTTAAGTGGCCCCAAAAATTCTACCAGAGAGCTTCTAAAACTGATAAACAACTTCATCAAAGTGGGTGGATATAAAATTAACTCAAACAAATCAGTGGTCTTCCTCTACTTAAAGTATAAACAGACCAAGAAAAAATTAGAGAAACAACCCCTTCACAATAGTCACAAATAATAAAAAAAAAAAAATACCTTGTTGTGACTCTAAGTGAAAGATCTGTATGACAAGAACTTCAATTCTCTGAAGAAAGAAATTGAAGAAGATCTCAGAAGATGCAAAGATCTTTCATGCTCATGGATTGATAGGATTAATATAGTAAAAATGGTCATCTTGCTGAAAGCAATCTACAGATTCAATGCAATCCCCATGAAAATTTCAACTCACTTGTTCATAGAACTAGAAAGAGCAATTTTCAAATTCATCTGGAATAACAAAAAACCCAGGATAGCGAAAACTATTCTCAACAATAAAAGAACTTCAGGCAGAATTACCACCCCTGACCTCAAGCTATACTACAGAGCAATCGTAATATAAACTGCATGGTATTGGTATAGTGATAGGTAGATCAATGAAATAAAATTGAAGACCCAGAAATGAACTCACACACCTATGGTCATTTGATCTTTGATAAAGGACCTATGACCATCCAATGGAAAAAAGATAACATTTTCAAGAAATGGTGCTGGTTCAACTGGTGGTTAGCACGTATAAGAATGCAAATTGATCCATTCTTATCCCCTTGTACAAAGCTTAAGTGCAAGTGGATCAAGGACCTCCATATAAAACCAGATATGCTGAATCTACTAGAAGAGAAAATGGGGAAGAACCTGGAGCACATGGGCACAGGAGAAAATTTCCTCAATAGAATCCCAATAGCTTATGCTCTAAGATCAAGAATTGACAAATGGGACCTCATAGAATTGCAAAGCTTCTGTAAGGGAAAGAACACTGTCAATGGACAAAACGGCAACCAACAGATTGGAAAAAGATCTTTACCAATCCTACATCCAATAGAACTAATATCCAGTACATATAAAGAACTCACGAAATTAGACTCCAGAGAACGAAATAACCCTATTAAAATGGGCTGCAGAGCTAAACAAAGAATTCTCAACTGAGGAATACAGAATGGCTGAGAAGCACCTTCAAAGAAAAGTTAACACCAATACTCTTCAAATTATTCCACAAAATAGAAACAGAAGGAACACTACCCAATTCCTTCTATGAAGCCACAATTACGCTGATACCAAAACCACACAAAGATACAACAAAGAAAGAGAACTTCAGACCAATTTCCCTTATGAACATCAATGCAAAAATACTCAATAAAAATCTTGCCAACCGAATCCAAGAACACATCAAAACGATCATCCACCATGATCAAGTAGGCTTTATCCCGGGAATGTAGGGTTGGTTCAATATACGGAAATCCATCAATGCAATCCACTACATAAACAAACTCAAAGAACAAAACCACATGGTCATTTCATTGGATGCTGAAAAAGCATTTGACAAAATTCAGCATCCTTTCATGCTTAAAGTCTTGGAAAGAACAGGAATTCAAGGCCCATACCTAAACATAGTAAAAGCAATATACAGCAAACCGGTAGCCAGCATCAAACTAAATGGAGAGAAACTTGAAGCAATCCCACTAAAATCAGGGACTAGACAGGGCTGCCCCCTTTCTCCTTATCTTTTCAATATTGTACTTGAGGTACTAGCTCAGGCAATTAGACAACATAAGGAGGTCAAAGGGATACAAATTGGAAAGGAAGAAGTCAAACTATCATTATTTGCAGATGACATGATAGTCTACCTAAGTGACCCAAAAAACTCCACTAAAGAACTCCTACAGCTGATAAACAACTTCAGCAAAGTGGCAGGTTATAAAATCAACTCAAGCAAATCAGTGGCCTTCCTATACTCAAAGGATAAGCAGGCTGAGAAAGAAATTAGGGAAATGACCCCCTTCACAATAGCTACAAACAGTATAAAGTATCTTGGTGTGACTCTTACCAAACATGTGAAAGATCTGTATGACAAGAACTTCAAGACTCTGAAGAAGGAAATGGAAGAAGACCTCAAAAAATGGGAAAACCTCCCATGCTCATGGATCGGTAGAATCAATATAGTTAAAATGGCCATTTTGCCAAAAGCAATATACAGATTCAATGCAATACCCATCAAAATCCCAACTCAATTCTTCACAGAGTTAGAAAGAGCAATTATCAAATTCATCTGGAACAACAAAAAACCCAGGATAGCTAAAACTATTCTCAGCAACAAAAGAAATTCTGGGGGAATCAGTATCCCTGTCCTCAAGCAATACTACAGAGCAATAGTGTTATGCTACTGTCTCATTGTTAGGAAGCACAAAAGACAAAAACTTGGCCTTTTCTTTGACCTAGACACCCTGGACGTTCCTTACCTTGAGCTACAGAACCTATAAAAGCTTTACTAGTCAGGCAGTGTTGTGTGACAAAACTTTTATGCAGGAAAATACAATACACACACAGCACAAACATCTGCTCATCCCATATAGGAAGCCCATAAGAAACCAAAGTACAGATACCACCAAAGTCCAGTTTTGTAAATTAATTAGTTTTATTGCGGTTACTTAAGAAGTACGGGTGAGGGGTTACATGTCTATGTAGAAATGAGTCAAAGATATACATGTAACCAATGCACACTCCAGAATGGGTGACAGCTCTCAAAGCTGAGAATGTGGATCACACTGCATACCCTGAGCAGGTAGGTTAGAGAGAATCTTTTCTAGGTGACTCTGGTCTAAGCATCTTCTGGGAAGTTGGTTTCTGCTTCATCCAGTCAGCTGGTCTGGTCTCAGTCTTCTCACAGCTTAGTTTGTCTTAAAGGATTTTTCTTTTTAGCTTTTTCTAGTTATACTGGCAGGGAGGGGCCTAGTGCATCTGATAAGTTTTAGGGAGATCCTGGGCTATTTTCAGTTTTTTATGATCATGTTTAAGGAACTTCCCTACTAGACAGAATGCTTCAATCTTGGAGGAAATTTATAGCACCCTCCACCTCTTTTTCCAGATCTTATGTCTGTTTGTTTTTGTCCTCTGTTTTTAAGTGATTTCTGGGTTTTAGAGCATATAGTATCAGCATATAACCACAATCAGTTACTTGTTGAGGCTGACAACATTAGTGAGTGACCTATGAACACAAACACATAGGATTAGAGAGTATATTGACAGACACATTATATCCTTTTGGTAAAACATCAGAAGTTGTTTTTGCATTAGGCTTACAACTGTCTCAGCCATGGGTTTGTCCTGGCTTAGAGTACCAGATGTGAACTACCTCTTGTGGAGTAGAGCTCAAATTCATTCAGAAGGCTGTTGGTTTTTAACCAGGATCATAAAGCCATGATTGCACACGCAAGCCCAGCCTGCCTGGCATGTTAGTAGTTTAGCACATAGGGTCCTTAGTCAAACAAGAATGCTGGTAACAGTTGTTCATCAGTGATCTACATGACCCCTTTGGGTACTACAAAAATCAGCTAGTGTGGTGGAAGTTTTCAGTACAGTCCCAATTTAATTTTGTCATGTCCTATAATGTCTTTGGCAATAGGTCTTACCTTTTAGTTTTGCATACAACCAAAAGCAGTAACAATAGCCTTTATGATTTGTAGAACCTCAAGGATTTCTGTGGCAAACAACTCACAGGGAAGAGGATCACCCCTGGCATTGGGTTTTTATTTAATAACCTTACAGCTTCTACAATTGTCCTTTTCCACCCATGAAGGGTATCTTTTGAATTTTATTTTTAAATTAACCAAGCCCAGTAGGGTTGTAAGGCAGATGGAAATACCATTGTCCTGGATGTCTCTTCAATAGCTTTTTGAATTCCTAAAACATTCAAAGGTTGGCATCATGTTATCTATATAAAGCAAAACCTTTTGTAAAAGATGAGCAGTACAAAATAACATCCTAATCATGATCCAATAACAAGCATCAGTCACAAGGTTGTAAAAAGACAACTTTGGTGAAGCAGTCTGATTGTCTGTAGCTATCCAGTCTCAGCAAATGTTAGGTAAGCCCAATAGATCACAGCTTAAAAGACATAAAATAAGCAAGGCCTAATACATCTTTTAAATAGTCCATTTATTTGTATTATTTTCCCCACAGGTCAAGGTTGGCTACAAAGCATGGATAGGCAAACTGTAACCCTGAGTCATTGTCTCTAAGCCATTACATTTCTATATCTTGGAGCTGTTTTATGGAGCCTGCCTTCATTTTTCCACCCATGATGAACTCGATGGGACTGACTTAATCTGCTTAGACTTAGTTATGATAGCCCTGCTCTTTCTCGATGTGTCTGCTGCTCCCTGGGTCAGACTGATCCTGGGGAGGCACTGTGGCTGCAGCCATAACTGTTGCCTCTCTATGCATCATATTCTGTATTGGAAAACCATCTCTACCCTTAGAATAGCATTTTGCTGGAGCATAATGTACCCTTTGTAGTCTGGGAGAATGATTACCACACCTGGGATAGGCTTAGTTGTCTTTAACTGCACTATTTTATCATGGCTGGCTTTTCAATGTCTTCCAGCAGCTCCTTAGCATACGGTTTTGGCTTTTGATCAATTTTTCCTTAGGCTTTACGGCTCAACATAAGTCTTACCACATTTTTCTTCAAGTAACCCAGATAGCTCTCTTTCTCTGTTTTATCTTTTTTTTTTTTTAATCGTCTCTAGGTTGCTCTCTCTCACTTTATGGATACTATTTACATGCTATCTAAGTTACTGAGATCTGACAAAGACTTTTCTACTTTGTAAAGACCTTGCCCCAGCAATGGGCTTAGCAAAGCTAGTAAATTTCCATGCCAATCTCTAGGCCCCTGATGGATCAACCTTTTCTAAATCTCCTCTGTGAACACAGGTTTATCTGATCCTAGAACTGAGTTTGAGCACAGCTTGTCTCATTTCATGTTTCTTAATAGTGCCTTTCCTTTCTCCATAGTCTCCCATTCCCAGTCATTCTTGTGGAGACCTCAGAGAGAAATAAGGGAGTAATGGCTCTGATAAGCCAATTCACTCGGGACTAATTTCCTTCATACTGTCTCAGGTTATGCCTTAAGGTAGTTATGTTAGTCAGTTTTTCTGCCTCCATAAGAGCAAGACTGATTCCATCTGACGCCATGTCCCACAGCCTCACAAGCCAGGCCATGACAAGCTCTTTCATCGTTTTCTTAAAGGTCTTCCTTGATTTCATAAGTTTAAGCTCTGAGTATTTCCTAATTACCCTAGTTTCTTGTACTGGGCCACTATCAAGGCCCCCATCCATATGCTGGCTGACAGATTATCCCTCCTTTTCTTTTATTCCCTTATCTAACTTGTCAGATCAGAGGCTATCAGGGAGGATGCTAGCTACACCTTCCTTTATTGTTACAGTTGCTCTTTTTTTTTAATTTATTGATATATTAGAAACAATGAATTCATGAAATTCTTAGGCAAATGGATGGAGCTAGAGAACATCATACTAAGTGAGGTAACCCAGACTCAAAAGGCGAATCATGGTATGCACTCACTAATAAGTGGATATTAACAGTTGCTCTTTTAAATAACAGTTTCCTGCTTTACGTAAACAAGTTCCTGGTTAGCTGCCACATTGGCCCCAGAACCATTTCTAACTAGACAAAAAGAGGGCTGGCAACCTCTGCTGCTACCTGCCAACAATCTCTACTCCTGTATGCCAATCTCAAAGACTGAAAATTTCCTCTAAAACGTTAACTTTTTAGGGCATCTCCTTATTTATGTCATGTATTATTCTCATAAAACAGACATGTCACACTCTACAATATATGTGAAGACTGCCATGCTAGCTTGTCTTAAGAGATTTCTTTGCAGTTTGGGTTGTCTTAAAGTCTTTGTATCTTGGCTTTGCTTCTCTGAGCCACAACCTCAGCTTGTCTTGCTTATTTTGACAAAAAGGGGCCGCCTGTTGAATCTGGTCAGTTTTAGGGACTTTGTATAGCTTTTTTTGAGTTTAGTTTTTGCTTAAGAAATTTCCCTACAGGATGGACTATTTTACTCTTAGAGAAAACTGTAACACAACAGGAAGTCTGTTGAATATCTATAGTACCTTTATTCTGCTTTCTAAAGTACATGGAACTTATGAAGCAAGACTTCCCGTGTGTTTGCCAGCTTTTCATTGCCCTGGCTTGTTCTCAGTCACCAACAAACTTCCACCATGATTCCATTAATCTTTTCATGTATCAAGCAGTTAAACCAGGCATATGACAGAGACAATTCCCTTTGCAACATATATTTATGACTTTACAGGCAGCGTACATTTGTGCCATGTCACCTGGAACTTTTAATGTTGATGCCTACCTAAGCATGAAGTAGTGGAATTCTAAGGCTACTATTTGTTATTATTTAACTGTTGTTGGTCTTACTATATAGGTTATAAACCAACAACAATAGCAATGAAAACTAATAAGTATTTCACTGTGAGATAAGAACTGGGTTAATCTATAGATCCAGATATACCACTGTCACATGGACTTGCTTTATTCCTTATTTTTATTCTATTGAATGTGACAACTTTTATATTATAAATTCTTAACATATTAAAATTATTTTTCTGCTATACAGCTATAAGAAAATTTGAGTATTTTTTCCTTAGTGTGTAATTATTTGAGAAAATGGACATCAGTCCCCTGTGGAAAATCTCTACTGTGTGTCATAGCCAAGGTATTGCAATGTTCTTCCTCACTGGGAGTCACCCTCCTCTCCAGTGGAAAGGGGCAATCATGTATTCTTCAGGAGAATGGAAGGGGTAAGAGGATGAAAGGAGGATTAGCCTCCCTCATTATTTTTGTGCAGTATGAAAAGAACAAGAGGTCATAAAGTTAAGGAAGAGAATGTGAGAAAGAACATTCCTAACAAGATTCCAGATTAGTTAAAGTAGTAAAGTATTTGCCAAGCAAGCATGAGGACCCATATTTGATTTTAAAGCCCAGAGTGGTGGCACATGTTTGTGTCCCATATCCTGGGAAGGCAGAAGCAGATCGATCTATGTGGTTCAATGGCCATCCAGTCTAGCTAACCTGTGAGCATCAGGACAGTGAGAGATCCTGACTGAAAAATCAAAACAAGGAGAGAGACCCGAGGGACCTGAACAAGGACACCAGGGGTTGAGCTCTGGCTTCTACATGAATGCATCCACCCACGTGCAGCTGTGCTCATATGTGTACTGTATGTGTGTGTGTGTGGGGGGGGTGCACACATAAAGATGCAGAATACAGAGAGAGAGGGAGAGGAAGATGAAAAGAGAGAGGGATGGAGAGTGGGGAGAAAGAGAGAGAGAGAGAGAGAGAGAGAGAGAGAGAGAGAGAGATTTGTCAAGATCTAGTTTACCAAGACAGAACACACAGAACAGCCTTCCCAATCTTAATGAAAATAATAACAAAATGCAAACAAACAAAAATAAAACACACTTAGCATGCTTAGTAAATCATAGAATAAGAAGTTTTAAGAGAAATGGAGCCTCCATCTATACCAGTTCCTTTGGCTGTAGAGAACTGGCATATGAGAATTGATGAGGTTAGTTCAGAAGCAGAATAGCTCCCATGACTCTCTTGTGTTTTCGAGAAGCTTAGTGACTGAGGGTGAGGGACATTTTAGTGGCTGAAACTTTGAACAATTGAGAACCAAACACAACAGTGACTATTTTGGAGACAGTTGCAGAGCGTCAAATCTGACTCCTTTCTCCTCTCCAAATGTGTTCAGTTATTCTAAACATCTTAGACTTGATGTCCAAGAAAGGGAAAGACCATACTTGGCTGAATTCAAGTTTTGTTATAAATTTTTGACATGGAAATTAAACTTTTTGAGGTCTAGATCAACCTTTTATTTCCTGAAAGATAACTTTACAGTCTTAACATACAAAAAATGTTGCTAACTAAAATAGTTTCAGGGTATATATGCTCAGGCAATTAACTATTGACTGCACTTCTAAGGGTCTTCTCATATGAATCACAAGGCAGATCTCTTGGACTGAAAGACAGATATTACTCTTTCAATGCATTTGTGAATTGTGACTTGAATCAGTAGAACGACCTTGAAATTGCAGTGGATTCCATGTCCTTGAAAAGGGAACAGAAAGCTCAGACAGTGGAGGGGTCAGATGATGAAGTTGCATATTTTACTTCTGCCACCAAACTTGGAATGGATGTCATCATTTTCACCAGACTCTTGCTTTCTTAAATGTGTTTATAAGTAGATGTCTGAAGAACTAGTTTCTACCAATATGAGCTCTTTAAATTGTCAATGACATAATGACAAATTAAAGCAAGAGTTCCAAATACTAAGAGCTAAGGTGTACAGATCAATATTATACCATTATGCAAATAAGCTAAAATATTGAAAATGGCACATAAAAACTCTGCCAAAAAAGTAATAACATAATGAACAAATTCCTCTCAGATCAAAGTTAGCAAAAGCAATAGTAATGCTTTTCTATATTAGCAGATAAACACTTGCAAAAAATACATATGCATTAGTTCACAGCACAGACAATGATTCTATGAGCTGAATAACAAATATTCTGGTAATTAATGGGCAAGTCAAACTATTAGGCTTACAAGGAAAGTCTATGATGGTCAGTTGTTTTTAATCAACATCAATGTAGCTGAATTTGTTATTTTCAACAGGGTCTATTAAAATCCAAAGAGAATGTGGTCACATTCAACACAAAGAACAACAAGTGACAGGAGATCTTTGAATGCCATGGCCCTCAGGCAGTCAGCTCAGGAAGGTGCCTGAAAACTGCTGGTTGGTAGGATTTTATGACTGCACCATTAGTGATTAGTGTTTGTGATGCACAGAACGGACTGCTGCTCAGAACCCTGGAGGGCCACAGCAAGACTGTGCTCTGCATGAAGGTGGTGAACGACCTTGTGTTCAGTGGCTCCAGTGACCAGTCGGTGCATGCTCACAACATTCATACTGGTGAGCTTGTGCACATCTATAAAGACCCCAACTATGCAGTGACTGTGGTGGATATTCTGGGGACAGCGATGGTGACTGCTTGCCTGAACAAATTTGTTAATGTCTATGAAGTACAGTCCCACGATCGACTGCAAGTTTATTGGGGACACAAAGACATGGTTATGTGTATGACCATCTATAAAAGTGTGATTTATACAGGCTGTTATGATGGTCCCATCCAGGCTGTGAGACTGAATCTGGTGCAGAATTACCGCTGTTGGTGGCATGGCTGCACTCTGATATTTGGCGTTGTGGATCACTTAAAACAATACTTGCTGACCAACCACACCAATCCCAAGCTCCAGACACTGAATTGTCACCTGAGGAACTGTGATGCTTTTTTCACAGCCAGGAAAGGATCCAAGCAGGATGTCGCAGGACATACAGAACGCCAAGATGACAGCCAAAATAGATTCATGAAGTTTTGCCTCCCATGTTGGGAAGTCATTAGTGAAGGGTTCTCCCATGGGCCATTCAGTGTCCTTCTCCAGGGGCCTGTCTGCCCTCCAGCAAAGCTAGGAGGGAGAAAGGGGTTCACAGCCAGGCCCAGCACTAGCAAAGTGTGAGCACTCTGAGGATAGGCTACACACAACTCAAGCCCGCTCTAGAGCATGTAAGTGACGTTTAAGCCATTTCTAAGGAACCTACTCTTCCGGAACAAATGGCATACATTGTTTTATGCTACTAGATTGTAGGTGTTTATTAAAGAAGCAGATTTTAATTAGTTACCCAGCTGAACCCTAATCATACATATATTTTATTGATTCAGTCTGCAATTTCTGCTTTATGTTCTTATGATGGTTTATGAGAGATTTTTCTGGATCAGTTTTAAGCCCTCCTTCTGAAATAGCTTGGTATTTATATTTAAAACAAATTGTTTTCTTTTCAAAAATAAATAAATAAATAAAATCCAAAGAGAAAATGCTTGAAACTCTTATAACAACTACTGTATACAACAACCAACAATTATGATGGAATTATTATAGCATATGCCATATGTGCTAACTGAAAACCTGGAGACATTTGAAGCAAATAGAGATGTCAGCAAAATGAGTGAACATTGTATAATTGCTTGAGAGGAGCAAAACAACAAGAGCAAACAATGGGTGATTTAAGCAGAGTTAATGCTGGTTCTTGTGAGAAAAATGTCAGACAAATCCTAACTGAGAACATTCTACAAAATAGCTGGAAAGCACTGTACCAGGCAATCAAGGTGACTAAATAAAACATATTAATGTAATGTCATATCCTGGGTGAGATTCTGCAACAGAAAGGGAAATGAAGTAAATGCTAACAAAATCTGATAAAGAAGAAACTGTAACTCATAATATCATCAGCATCCATCCCTTAAATGTAACAAATATACCACACTAATTTAAGATGTTACATTAGTGTGAGCTGGATATGTGTACATGGAAGCTGCCTGATTGATCCAAATTTTCTATCAATCTAAAGGCATTCTAAAGTAGAAGTGCATTTTTAAAACTTTGCTGGGGCCAGTGGTATGGTGTAGTGGGTAGTAGCACTTCCTCCAAGTCTGCTGACCTGAGTTCAATGTCTGGATTCCACATGGCAGAAGGGAAGAACCAAGTTCTGAAGATTACCTTCTACCCTCCATATGCCCACCATGGTAAAAACCATGCTTCCCACTAAATACACAAAATGAATGGGTGGATGGATGGATGGATGGATGGATGGATGGATGGATGGGAGTAAGGATGGATGGATGGAAGGATGGAAGGATGGATGGATGGATGGCTAGATGGATGGATGGATGGGTGTTAAACACACACACATAATCTAGTTCCTATTATATTTTCAATCTGTGACAATTTAGATATGACTTTGATAGTCATATCTAAATATTAAATATTAAATAAATATTAAATAGTGCCCATTTAATATATGTTCATATAATTGATATCAAATCCATTCTTTAGGGTTTCAGACACTTTTCATGCCTCTACAAGATCTTCAGGATGTATTGTGCTTTGCACTTTAGCCATTTTGTATAGGAGTTCCCCCAGTGATCCATCCCTGTTTCTTTCTATAGGGTAATGAAAGAATCAGAGGTCAGGGCTGTGATTGGTGTAATTTGTTAATAGATCTTGAGAGCTGACAGAGCAAAGAAGTACACATGCTTAGATGAACCTGTGTATAAGCACATATTAACATACATTTACATATATCCACCCATATCTATATGAAGATAAACATGAATCAATGCTTTGAGTCTCTACCTCTAAATTGTGACCATGTGAAACACCACAGATGTCCATGGTCTATTTGTACCTGCTCTATCTACATAGGGTTCCTTTACTTAGCCATCTTTCCCTCAGAATGACTATTTCCAAGTGCAATGTATGTTTAGTGGCTCTGCAAAGACATTTAGAATATTGATACTTGAATATATGTTTAAATTATATGGTTTTTATTTGAAGTTATCCGAAACAAATAAATGCTAGGATACTTAATTAAACAGCAATTAAAATGCTACAGTTATGGGTGACTTTAAATACACACAGTATAAAAGAATCTTAAATCTGAAATTGGAATTTTATGCAGTTTAAATGTGTTAAATAACTTCATAATTGTTATTTTTCTAGTAGAGACTTTTTATGATTCTACACAATCTATATAACAGACAATAGAGATTGAATTTGCCTATTAATCTGCAGAGTTTTAAAAAATTTACTTATTTAATGTGTATGAATGTTTTTCTGTCATGTATGAATGTGCATCAAATGCATTCCTGGTATCTACAGAGTACTGAAGGAATGCTGGGAACCCAATTTGGATTCTGCAAGAGTAATAAGTGCTCTCAGCTACTTAGCTATCTTTCCAACTGTTGTGATTATAAAAACGATAAAGAAATATGAAGATATGTTTTATGGGGGTGTGGTAAGGTGTGGGGGAAGGGGTGCCTCAGTGGGCCCATGCTGAAGCATCCCTTCCCCCTGTGGGACCAGCCACAAGACAATATAGTATAGAATAGAGTTTATTCAGGTCATGGGGGAGGTTAAGAGGGTAGCAGAGTCAGAGAAATGAAGAGAGAAGGAGAGAGTAGAGAGAGAAGAGAAGTAGAGGCAGGCCATGGCCACATGGAGAGAGGGAGGAAGGGGCAAGGGATAAGAGAGAGAGACAAGAGAGAGAGGCAAGAATAAGAGAGTAAGAGAGAGAGAGGGGCAAGCAGCCCTTCTTATAGCGGACCAGGCCAACCTGGCTATTGCCAGGTAACTGTGGGGCAGAGCTTAGACAGAATCTTAACACCAACCCCTGTAGTAATTTTTTTTAACTTCTTTAACAATCTTCTAGTCAAATACCAGGGTATGTCTATTGATCAACATATTCCTCATTCCATACACCTAAAATATGACAAAGAATTTTCTTTTAATGAATAACATCTGAAATTTTGATTTGGTTTTATCTGGCATCTAATATTATGGCTTACTAACTGTACTACTATTTCAACTTAAATTTCAAAAGTGAAAAAAATCTGGAGTTAGAATTTTTGTGTTTTATTACATTTTTCCTATTAAATTAGTTGGGCGGTTTGAGTAGCTCAACTCTAAAGCCTTATTGTCTTCATTTGTAAAACAGACTCATTACGAACTTACTTTGAAAACATGTTTTAAAGGCTGAGAAAAATGGACAAATATGAAAGTTTTGAATACACTCAAAGGAGTTGTATATGCTTACACATGATATAAAAATGTTCGTAACTCCTATTTTACAAAAATCAGAAATACTTATGGTAGTTAATGTTTTTTCATCAACCTGGATAAATTTGAGAAATCTAGTAGATCAGTAAAGCACACTTCTGGGTATGTCTGTGAGGACATGTCTAGACATGATTATACCCTGAAGGTTTTGACCTAATTAGTGGCTAATACATTGATTGATTCAAAATTCAAGTGACCTATTGAGAAGTAGTAGAACTGAAGAAGGTGGGACCTGGTTGGAGGGAGGGAGTCATCCCAGTTCTCCTGGGTGCATCCTGGGAATCATGTACTGATTTAACCTGTTACCCTTTTCTATGTGCTGGCTGTCATAAAGTGAGAATCTTTGCTTTGTCAGCAATGTTGCTGTACCTCACCGTAGGCCTAGAAACGATAAAGCTGGCCAACCATGGATCATTGCTCCTAAAACTATGTGCCCAGATACAACCTTTTTCCATTAAGTTGATTCTGTCAGGCACCTTGTCAGAGTGACTAACTCCTGACTAACACAGTACCTGTTTTCCAAAATACAGGAAAAATTCAATGCAATGCTTTTCCTTGAATGAATAGATATATTAAACAAAACAAAAAGAAAATTATTTAGATTTGTAGCTACTCACCAATGAATTTATAGTAGTGGGAATGATGAACATAACTGTATTCCTCATAGAAATGACTCCAGTAGAGTGACATTCTCACTTGGATTCCTGTCAAAGTCAAGCTAAGTAGGAGTTCTTTTCTCTTCTCCTCATTTCCCCATCACTCCATCAACCAAGGCACATCCTTGTCCCCAAGGAGGGGCAGCACAACCTGGAAAAATACAATTGGTCTGTGACCTTCCAGGTCTTCTTCAGCAAAGTCAGTGACAAAGACCATGGTTCCTCATCTTTGGAGATTGTATTTGAGTTTGCTAGCCTGCAAGCAGAGACACAAGAAAGTTCAATGGTGCTGCATTCCCAGAGGTGCTCTGTGCTCCAGCTGCTGCTGCTGTCTAGGACATGAGAAGGAACAATTAATAAAAAACATAATTACTTCAGAGAGTTGGAGCAGGTACAACTCAGGGAAGCAATAAAATTCTGAGCCCTTGCTTTTAGATGACACAATACAGGCATAAGAAGAATTGTCTTTGGGGTGTCTAGACAAAATGGTTCTGAGCTAGATGAAGAAATTCTTGTGTCAGTAGGGTTTGGGAGTAGGGCTAAGTGTTTCTCAAGGTCTTTACAGGAATGTAGTAGCAGTGAAAGAACACAAACAAAAACGTTAGCATCAGCAGCAGTGGCACAGAATGATGCTTACAAACCAGATGGAGCAATGGTCTTTAACCCAACAGATGAAAGAATCAAGATATCACAGCAACCCAGGTCTCAGTCCAACTCCTGTGAGCTTGTGTGTAGCTTGATACAGACACCAGCTTAGCTTAGGTTTCAACTCTCTCATGTTTATAGTTGGAAGAGAGAATTAGTTATTTCTTCATGAAAAGTATCTAACAATCTGAAGAAGAGGGCATCAGATCTCATTATGGATGGTTGTAAGCCACCGTGTGGTTGCTGGGAATTGAATTCAGGACCTCTGGAAGAGTAGTCAGTGCTCTTAACTGCTGAACCATCTCTCCAGCCCCATAGCAAGCCCCTTTAGTGTTTCTGTCACCATTGATCACTAGATCTACACAGAGGGTTTGTGTTGATTTTATTTCTGGAAATAATGCTCTAATTGAAAGTTTCCTTTTCAGGAGTGATAAAGAGACAGAAGAAAGAAAGAAAACAAAGTAATTACAGTGGCAGAATGCAAATTTGATTTTTCTCTTTTTCCCCTTAATAAATTACCTATATATGCCTTCCCTGTTCATTTGTGACTAAAAATAAAAATGCCTTTCCTGTGAACAGGTTTCTTAGCTAGTGTTTTATTGCTGTGAAGAGATACCATGACCAAGTCAACTCTTACAAAGGCAAACATTAAATGGGGCTGCCTTACAGTTTCAGAGGTTTAGTCCATTATCATCATGGTGGGAAGCATGGCAGATGTGGTACTGGTGCTGGAGGAGCTGAGAGTTCTACATTTTGACCTGAAAACAGCCAGGAAACTGGAATTCCACAGTGGGTGGAGCTTGAGCAGGGGAAACTTCACAGCCCACCCCCAGAGTGACAAATTCCTCCAACAAGGCCACACCTACTCAAACAGGCAACACCTTCTACTAGTGCCATCCCCTGTGGATCAAGAATTCAAAAACATGAATCTATGGGGCCAAACCAATTCAAATCACCACAGCAGGCTTTTAGCCTAGCAACCCACTGAGAGGTTTTGGAAAATCCTGCAGTTTATGAATGTCTTAGTCATTTACTGAGCAATTTGATTTTAACCACTGTATTTAGTTCAGCTTCAATTAATTTACTCTCATCTCTAAGGATTTTTTATAATAAGGAGCAAGGTCATCAAAGTCAATGGACAGTTAAGCTCGATGGTTTGGTTAGGAGTACCTTTACATAAACACGAATGAATAAAGTACTCAAACCTAACAATTTCTGAGATAGTGTAACTAAACCCACTCACTCAACTCCAGCATGACTTCCCTTGGTTTTATTCAGCAATGTATTCCTAAGTCTAAGGCAGACAGAGAGTAAGGGCTAGATGATATTGCGACTTCAAGACTGTTATGAAAGGAAAGGATGTAATCTGTCTAAATTACAAAGAGCAATACAGTTGGGTGACCCATTCACAGTAAATCCCAGGGTCTGTCCCAAAGGTTGTTTCTTACCTTTCCCTTTACATATCATTCTTTTAGTCATTCCCTCTTCTTACCCATAATCATCATTTAAACAATCTTGAAATTGCCATCCTTTCTTTTTCATTTTGTTGAATTTGTTAAAAAAAGAATTCTTCTTAATTCAATCTTCATTGTGTCTATGCAAATTTTGTGTTTTCAGAGTGCAGCTAAATCAAGATAGCTTATATGATGAAGAGTTTGATAGTGTCTTATCTACATGGTGGACTGCCCGTAAGCATGATCACCTGTGAGCCTTCATCTACATAGCCAACTGTCTGTAAACATGTTCATTTGTAAACCTTTCAGAAGAAAACTTTGCTGCACTCTGGGGTTAAAAATGCCACATAGTTTTAAGACTAACCACATTTTTTAAGAGATTTTTCTTTCTTGTACATGCATTTCTGAAATAATTATGAACTTTTGTTCCATAACTGTAGAGATAGTAGCTTGTGTCTGTATGGATGTGGCACCTGTCAATAATAAATCGGATGACCTACAGCTGAGGCAGAATATAGGAGATAGGACTTCTGGCAAGCTAAAAGGTTTCTGGGATAGTGCCAGGCAAGAGATTCAACAGAAAAGATGTGACAGACAAGACAAATGCATGGTATCTGAGCACAGGTGACCAGCAACATGGCAGAATGTAGATCAGATTAAATAGATTATTTTAAGTTATGATCTAGTCAGAGTAGAGCCTAGCTGTATAGGTATTATTAAATATATTTTGAGTCTGTGTCTTATTTCTGAGAACATGGGGCTAGGAAGGAGGATCTAACTTGTACACCACAGCTATCCTCAATACTAACTTTGGCATTTATTAGTCTTTGGTCATCTTCTATAAAAGAGAAGGAAAGAAGGAACAAAAGAAGGAAGGAAGGAAAGAGGGAGAAAGATAGGATTTTTTTCTTGAAGTCCCATTTTATTTCTTACATACCAGAATTTCCCAAGATCCCAACTGGCCACATTTCTGATCCCAGTGGCTGCCATCTTTAATTTTCTGCTTAAGAATTCAAATCAAAGCAGCACCCTAGTTTCTTATCTGATAGAGCCTTAAAAATTCTCCTTCTTAGCTATCTCCTCTACCCTTTCTTAGCACCTCTTGATGCCTAGAAATCCCATACTTCATATTCAACAGTTACAGACCTTTGCCTTTATCCCGCACATTACTCTAAGTAGATTCTACACAAAATCAGATCACACACAGCTAGAGGTGTTGAAAGTGATTCCGTCCAATGGATACAGAAAATGTGGTATATTTACACAATGGAATACTACTCAGCAATTAAAAACAATGAGTTCATGAAATTTTTAGGCAAATGGTTGGAACTGGAAAATATCATCCTAAGTGAGGTAACCCAATCACAAAAGAATACACATGGGATGCAATCACTGATAAGTGGATTTTAATTAGCCCAGAAGCTCTGAATGCTCAAGACACAATTAACTTATCAAATGTTTCCCAAGAAGAAGGAAGAAGAGGTCCCTGGTCCTGGAAAGGCTTGATGCAGCATTGTAGGGGAGTACCAGAGAAATGGGAGGGGGTGATTGGGGAATGGGCAGAATGAAGAGGGCTTATGGGACTTATGGGGAGGGGGCAACCGGGAAAGGGGAAAGCATTTGGGAAAGCATTTGGAATGTAAACAAAGAATATAGGAAAAAAAGTGATTCCATCTGTCTCTCATTTTTGAACTACACATCTTCCATTCAAGGCAAAGCAGCTGAAATCCTCTGTGTCACTTAAGAATACACCTACTTAATTTCTGCGAGCTGTCTCCGTGTGTCTTGCCATCTGGCTCTGTTTTCATTATCAAGAATAACAAAGTACAACTGAGATGGAAGGCATATTCACAATTAGCTTTCCAACTTCAACATTATCTGCATACTAGGATAGCTGCCAGCTAGCTACTTTATGAGAGACCCAAGAAGCCACAGTGGTTCCTAAGGAACATTAAGAAAAGAAAAAGAGAGATGTGTTGTCTGCATATCCACAGTCATTTCTCCACTTATGCTCTTGAACCTTGCTTCTGACCTTATGGTGCATCTGGAAATGAAGATGCAGGACGTTCCTCATTCTACTTCTATTACTACACTTTCTGTAGACTTAACTTATCTAAGGAAGTTGGTGTTAAACACTCCTGTACAATACATATGCTCATGTTCATGGGATCGGGTTTTGTTGCAATACATAGAATTAACCAATTGGACCATAGGATCCATATGATACAATGTTTGCATTAAGAAGTTCAGTGGCCAAGAAGAAAGCAGGAGTGGTCCCTGGTTCTGGAAAGACTCAGTGAAACAGTATTTGGCAAAACCAGAACGGGGAACTGGGAAGGGGTGGGAGGGAGGACAGGGGAAGAGAAGGGGGCTTACGGGACTTTCGGGGAGTGGGGGGGGGGCTAGAAAAGGGGAAATCATTTGAAATGTAAATAAATTATATCGAATAAAAAAAATAACAATTAAAAAAAAAAAAAAAGAAGTTCAGTGGCAACCAGACAACATACACATACAGCTGGTCCAAGGGCCCTGACACATATACAGCAGAGGACTGCCTACTCTGGCCTCAGTGGGAGAAGATGTGTCTAACTCTCAGGAGACTTAAGGCCCCAGGGAGTGGGTAGGCCTGGCTGGAGTGGGGGCATCCTCCTGGAGACAGGGAGAGGAGGGGTGGGGAGAGGAACAGGATGAGTAGGATGAAGAACTGTGGGAGGGCAGACTGGGAAGGGGATAACAACTGGACTCTAAAACAAACAAACAAACAAATAAATAAATAAATAAATAAAGGTAATAAAAAATAAAATAACATAATGAAGTTGAAAAAAGGTTCAGTGGCTTTTAATGTTATCTTTTACACTTTATTAAAATCAATTTTAAAACTTTAATAATCGGCAGAATCCAGATGTCCTTCAACAGAGGAATGGATACTGAAAATGTGGTTCATTTACACAATGGAGTATGACTCAGCTATTAAAAACAATATTTCATGACTTCATGAAATTCTTAGGCAAATGGATGGAACTAGAAAAATATCCTGAGTGAGGTAACCCAATCACAAAATAACACTTATGGTATGTACTAACTGACAAGTAGATATTAGCCCAAAAGCTCAGAATACTCAAGATACAATTCACAGACAACATAAAGCTCAAGAAAAAGGAGGACCAAAGTGTGGATGTTTCAGTCCTTCTTAGAAAGGGGAAGAAAATACTCATGGGAGGAAATACAGAGACAAAGTGTGGAGCAGAGACTGAAGGAAAGGCCATCCAGAGACTGCCCCATCTGGGAATATATCCCATATACAGTCACCAAACCCAGACACTATTACAGATGCCAAGAAGTGCTTGCTGACAGGAGCCTGATATTGCTGTCTCCTGAGAGGTTCTGCCAGAGCCTGACGAATACAGAGGCAGATGCTCTCAGTCAACCATTGGAGTGAGAACAGGGTCCCCAATGGAGGAGTTAGAGAAAGGACTGAAGGAGCCAAAGGGGTTTGCAACCTCATAGGAAGAACAAAAATATCAACCAACCAGACACCCCAGATCTCCCAGGGACTAAACCAAAGAATACACATGGAGGGAACAATGGCTCCAGCTGCATATGTAGCAGAGGATGGCCTTGTGGGGTATTAATGGGAGGAGAGGCCCTTGGTTCTGTGAAGGCTAATTGCCCCAGTATAGGGGAATGCCAGGACAGGGAAGTGGGAGTGGGTAGGTTGGTGAGCAGGAGGAGGGAGGATGAGATAGGGGGTTTCCAGGAGGAAACAGGGAAAGGGGATAACATTTGAAATGTAAATAAAGAAAATAGCCAATAGAAAAAGGAAAAGGCAAAATTATTATATTTATATATGTTTTCAAAAGAAATTGCCTCCACTTGTGGTAGCAAACTAAGTGTTTGAACCAATCTTCCCACTAGGAAGATTCGAGATCCTACATAAAACATGCTGTAAATTTCATTGTTCCCGGGTATATACCTAAAGGAATCTAAACCAGCAAACAGTAGAGATGCCTGTAAGCCTATTTTCATTGTGACACTATTCACAAGAGCCAAGTTAATGGAATCATGTTAGGTGTTCTTTAACAGAGCAATAGATAAGACAATATGGTATATATACCCATGAAATTGTATCCAGGCATGCCACTGGAAAAAAAATGGATTACTATATTAAGCAAAGCAAGTCAATCTCACAAACATAAGTACTATTTGTTTTCCTTATATATAAAACAGCTGGAGGGGAGATGGGAACAAGAATGAGAAGCAATGAATAAGTATGATCAAATTTCTTTATAAATATATTTGAAAATGTCATATGAAACACTACTTTATCACTATATGTTAACTAAAATGTAGTAAGTGTATTTGAAGAGGCTAAGATTTATTGAATAAAGTGAAAGAAATATAAAGAAACAAATCAAGCGATTGTGGATCTGTGAACCCGTGGTCTTTGATAAACCAAAAATAGTGGCAGGGATGCAGAGGGGCGTTGCTGAAAGAGTTCTTATTTATGGTGCAAAGGCTGAGCTGCAGAGCCAGCCTATTATAAAAATCCTTATGTGTAGTTAACCCAATTTAATTCATTCACACCTAGCTTACCAATGAACCTACAGACTGATCTATCTTCCCAGAAATAGTTTTTCAGTAAAGTATACCCTAGACAAGCTCAAATGCTAATACCCAGAAGGTAGCTGATGATGTTGAAATGCAGACTTTGTAAATTTCAGGACTCTGGTTCTCAGCACTTCCTAAATGACAGACAGGCCATACCTGGAGGCTCTTGTCTCTTTTCTGTTTAAGAAATCTCTTAGCCTTTTGTTTTTCAACAGAGTATTCTCTTTGATGTGTGTTATTCTATGTCCTAGATTATTTCATTATTTTATAATACCCTTCCTTCTCAAGTATAATCTACATAAGATTCTCACTATGTGTTCTCATTTAGAGTTCTTTTTCAGCAGTTATGTTATTAGTTCCTGGGAAAGGTTGTGGTATTTTCCATCTTTTATAAAAATAATGCCTCTTTTCTTTTTGTAGAACTGTTTTCTGTAGAGAGAATTCTCAGTTGGCATAAAACAGTCGATGTTGGGATCACAGGCATCCAACTGCTGCCTATACAGTCAGGAATAAAATGAGATGAGAACAGATGTGGCTGGTGAGACAGCCTATCATTTGAAACCTAAATCTATGATGCTGTTCAAATCTGCAAGCCTAGACATTAATAAACAGGTGTAATATAAAGTAAATGCTGCCCTGCGCTGCTACCTCAATGTGTGTCACGTGGACTATTAATGTCTCCGATATAGCCTGGCACTTGAAGAGAGTGCTGCTGTGTCTGTCTCTTCTAGGTATCAGCCAAAATGGAGTTTTGGATTAATGAAATGATGGGAGGTCTCCAGATTCTATTCATTAGTAAGGCTTACAGAAAAACAGACACTACCAAAACAAAGCTTAAACAGTTTGTGGCAGTTTTTAAATTCTTGAGATAGTCTCCTGTTCTTGTTGAATGTGTTCTGTGTCTAGTGTGTGCTTTGTGTGTGTGTCTGTGTGTGTATGTGTGTATGTGTTGGAAGGAACATTTCTTATTGTTGCTAGGTTTCTGCATTATGAGTAGTATAAGCAAACTGAGAAGTGGTAAGTTTAACACATTAGCTCAATGCATTAAGTTTTTGGCTTGGATTCTAGAGTAATCTTTTTTGAGAAGAGGAAAGATTCTTCTATGCACAGTACTCAGAGTGTGTGGCCATAATGAGAATCTTTGGGGCCACTGTTCTGCTTTCTAAATAATTTCAACTCATCTCTTTCCTTTAACATTATTAAAAATTTTCAGTTTTAAATCTGTTGTGGATAGCCTTGGTGCTGTTGGTATTTTGATGTTAATTCAACTTCTCTAAGAGGAGCTGTCTGGACTAGGAGTGAATCACATACTCAAGACTTCATGTGACCCTTCTAAAGAATAAAGAAACCAATTCCTGGGTGAGTAGGCGGGTCTTCTGGGCTGGAAGGAGGAAAGGAAGAGGCAGGAGAGGGTAACAGGACTTTTGACCAGTGAAGATGTAGATAGCGGCTAAGGATTTAACTAAATATGGCTTATAATTTGGATGTTATTTGTTGTACCCAGTGATTGAGTTACCATTGATTTAGAATTAAGTTTGTATGATGTTTTCCTTCATGAGGTGGCTCAACTGGGTTCCAGAGAAGAAGGTACTGTGGCAAAGAGAGGATTTGCAAGAAGTGCACCCAAAAAGGCCATGGGAATATTGAAGTGTGGGGCTGGCATGGTAGTGAACCACCAGTGGGAAATTAGTGAGCTGGGTGGAGAGATTTTGGAGGGCAGAATCAGTCTACATAAGATGAGAACAGGCCAGCCAAAGCCTGCCAGTGCCTGGCTGTCCAGCCCACCGGGGCCTGCCAGCAATAGCATGGATTCTTTTTAATATTTCCTACAACATAAATCCCCTTAAAACTATAGTTTGGGGTTGGGGAAGCTGAAGAAATGGTTAAAAGCACTAACTGTTTTCCAGAGATCTGAGTTCAATTCCCAGTAACTACATGGTCATGGTCATCTGTAATGGAATCACTTTTAGTATGTCTGAAGACAGCTACAGTGTACTCATATAAATAAAATAAATAAATCTTTAAAAAAATTATAGCTGGACACAAGATTTGCTTTGGAAAACCAAGTAATGACCATGAACATAATATTCATTTTATCTTCAAAATAACTGCACTAAACAAGAGTGTCATAAATCCTAGGCTAAATATATAATTTAGGCAACCAGAATGTTTTAGTTACTACTTGAGGATAATTAGAATTATTATAGATTATTTTTATTGCAGTATAATCATGTACCTATTATGATTAAATAATTCTGATGCAAAATTTGCTCAGTCTCTGTACTTCTGTTGTTCTGTGACTCCCTATCTGCTTGTCATCTCCTCTTAACTCCTTCAAGCTGTAGTGTGTGTTTCATTCTAAGGCTATGCCTTGTGCTTTTGACGGGTGAGTAGACTTCAGGGCTCCTAAGTAATCAACACATAAATAGCCACTGCTATCTATTCTTAAGGTCCACTCTGGTAGATGTCAGGTTGCTCAAAGAGAATTCATACTGACAATATGAATCATCTCTATGTCATTTTGGAATGACTCATATTAGCTAATGACTGGCCTTCCAAGGACTGGCCATATGTTTTTTGTTGTAAATACTATTAACTGATGGACTGCAGCCATTATCTAAATTAGCGGATATTTAAGCCTAGATGAGCAGTATGAAACGGGGGCAGTTGGCACATGTTGTCTTTGGCTGCAGGGAAGGTGAACTGTCAGAGGCTTAGTGGCTTGTCATTCTTTGATCTGTGGAATACACATTTTCTCTAGGGCATCCCTTTGGGGGGGCGGTCACATGTACTATTCACAACAAAATTATCCAGGAAAAGATTAGTTTTCCAATTAGATTTCCAATTAGAGTTTCCAAGCATTAGCTTGGTTTTCTTTACTTCTAATGCAATATATTAAAATAGACAATAGCAGTTGAAATACTAATGTTTTAAAGTGAAATTAATTCTGACAATATAAAATTCTATATATGATATTGCTTTAGCAATGAATAAAGTTATATGCAGTTAATATAAGATTAAATTTGAGCATTCAATAAATATGGACAATGCTTAATCTCATAATTTGTTACTGAGAAGAAAATTGAAACCATAGGGAAAATCATTTAATGCTATACATTTGGCCAAAATTATAGAGGCTTTAAAACGTGGCAAAAAATATGTACATTTTAATCTGAGATGTTGACTGAAATAATCCCAGTAGGAGGCTTATTTGGCAATATTTTATCAACTTCAGAATCAGAGATTTTACTTCTTTTAATGAAATCTAGAGATGCTGTCACATAAATCACTAGGAATCATAGAAAGATCACTGCAACATTTTCTGGACTATGAGGCAATTGCAAACCCACTAACATTCAGATGCTGAATGAATGAATGGACTGGATTACATCCATTCAGCTAAATGCTAAAGAAATGTTGAAATAAGCAGACTAAATCAGTACTTCTCAACCTTCCTAATTCTGTGACTCTTTAAGACAATTCCTCATTTTGGGTGACGACCAACCAAAGAATTATTTTTGTTGCTACTTCACAACTGTAATCTTGCTACTTTTATGAATTGGAATGCAAATATTTGACATGCATGTCCCCTGTAAAAGGGTCATTTGACTCTAAAGGAGATGAGACTCACAGGTCGAGAACCACTGGACTAAATGGATCTATAGATTCAATATGTATATCTATTACACATATAATATTT
Source organism: Apodemus sylvaticus (assembly GCF_947179515.1). NCBI lineage: Eukaryota > Metazoa > Chordata > Mammalia > Rodentia > Muridae > Apodemus > Apodemus sylvaticus. The sequence goes on along the minus strand of NC_067484.1, from coordinate 39,085,851 downwards.
CATGGGAAAAATAAAGTGTAGTTATTAGTCAAATATATTAAGCATTTGAAGTGAGCATGTTTTACGCAGACGTATTTGCACAGACAGAGCACAATGTCTGCAGATAACCATGAAGATTGGCTGTTTCTGGGAACAACAGGTAGAATTTTTAAATGATTTCAAGTTTATCTGTAACAGTGTATCATTTTTAGAAATTTTAAGTAACAGAATGCCAATGAGGTGAAAACAGCAAAATAGTCCCTTGTCTCAAAAACAGAAACAAAACTAGAGGAAAGCCACAAATAGCTGCTCAAATTTTTGTGTAAAACTAGTTGAATTTGCATTCTTTTTAGATCCCCTGTATTTCAAACTTGCACTTTGCTGTAGTATTGTACAAATTTAACTCTTCAATGGCTCTAGTGTACTCTATTGAATGTGTGACTTTTCACCAAAGTCCTGGACAGATTCAAACTGTAAGATGAAATAATTTGCAACACTTCAAGAACACCAGTCTATGAAGGTCAGAGAGTACTCAATTCCACGTCAGTCTGACTTTTTCTCTAGCCCATGTTCTCTTGGTATTGGATCTATATTTTTCCTATATAAGATTCTATATATTAAAATAACATATAATCATAAGGCTCATTTCTTGTGAAGGCTCTATAATGCAGACAGTTAATAAATCAAAGATCAGTTCTTATTTCAATACATATGGTGAGACTAATGCTGAAGCTTCTCCTTCCTCTAGTTATGCATATAATGTCATGGGTTCCCACTAGTGGACTGTGAGGGGAAGGGATGAGTGTTCCCTGTGGGTAAAAGTGTTGAGTGTAGCTTCCTCTGTGCTCTTTCCCCTTCACTTTAACAAATACAACCAAAGAGGAGGGCATAGGATGATGCAACTCTACAAGGATAAACCTTGATCTCTGAATCATTACATCTGGAAATCCACTTTATCATCCCTCTTTCATAGTGATAAATAAACTTATATTGTGTTTAGATCAATTTATATATTTAGGCCAGTGATCTACACCATAGAGTTCATCATTAAATATTATTTTTTAAAGATTCCCGATATATAATTCCAGGTTGCTTTCTGTAAAGACGGTATTTGTATATACACTAACCAGAAACATATAAAAGAATGTCTCTTTCACCCACTAACATATAACATTTTTAACTGGCTTGTTATTTGATATAGTGTTATTATCTGAACACATCTGCACAGTATTTTTAACACTAACAGTACTTGTATCCCAGCACTGGTGAGCTGTCTTCAAGTTGTATACAGAGATACATATAAAATACTTTACTAGTCCAATTTCATAAATGAGAGTCATATGAAGGGCATATATGACTTACAGACCAAGAGATGCAACCATAAAAAGTCACAAAATGAGTAATTATGAAAATTCTTTGTGAAAAGTAGGGAATGACTTTGGAGAAGCAAAAGAGAACATGGTTCAGCACAAATAACATCAACCTCAACCCAGGGGAAACTGTCATCACAGATCTGTAAGTAACAGCGCCCAGCACATGCTGACAGACACAGGCTGTTGGAAAATAGCCTTAGCAAGAAGCAAGATGCACAGATCAAAAGCTGGGAGAAACAGATGGCTTAAGGCTCCTTAGCTTAAAAGATGTGGGCTTTCTCGTAGGAATTCTTCAAGTTCAGAATTGTGGCTGTGTGGTTTAGAAAACCCCTTTTAAGGATCCAGGGTTGCCTAAAGGAGCTTTAAGAAGGTTGAATATTGGGGTACTGTCAAACTCTTCTAGAAAGGTTTGTGTTTATAAATAAAAACCGATATGAAATAGCTGCGAAGGCTTATTCCCTGTTTGGTGCTGGCTCAACCATGGCAGACTTGATGGATTGCTTAAAGTCCATTAGTTCAGCAAACACCTCGAGTGCACACAGTTTATACAGCACACTTTCCCTGTATTACTCTAAAAGCCCTGCACTTAAAGTGATTCTGTGTATGAGAGAGCGATAGGACAAGAAGTCCTGCCAACGAGAAGAAAGTAGTGGAATGCCAGGTCCTCAGAGGACGGGGTTAAAGAAGAAATTCACTTCCATTGGCTTTTATTTTGGCGCACTATATGGGAGCTCGTCTATATAAATGACTGCTGTTTTGTTTTGTTTTGTTTGTATCCCCTTTTTTTGAAGGTCACAGAGTTTCTGAGGTCAAATACAGACACTGCTATTTACCAATCATCTGCACTTAAGTGATTTGTGTGACTCTACTCGGTGTAACTTTCCTCTGCAGAAGATAGAAATAGGCACAATACAACTCCAGTGGCTATTTGATTAACTGAGTTAGAGTTGTATGTCCTAGTTAGGGCTTCTATTGCTGTGAAGACACCAGGACCAAGGCAACTCATATAAAGGAAAACACTTCATTGGGGCTGGCTTATAGATTAAGAGGTTTAGCCCATTATCATCAAGGCAAGAACATGGCAGCATGCAGGCAGACACGGTGCTGGAGAAGGAGTTGACGGTTCTATATCTTGATCCAAGGCAGCAGGAGACAGTCATATTAGGTTTAGTATGAGTATATGAGATCTCAAGCCTACCTCCACAACAACACAGTTACTCTGACAAGGCCACACCTACTTCAACTTGGCCACACCTCCTATTAGAGCCAGACCCTGAGTCTATGAAGGCCATTCCTACTCACACCACCACAATAGGTAACACTGAAGCAGGCTGACTCATAGCTTTCCACAGTGGCTGACTCTTTGATATTTCTGATGGTAAAACAGGTCTTTATGGAAGTGGTCAAGTTCTAGATCTTCAGATGGAAAGAAACAATTTCTATTGCAGGAAGTTGCCCAGATAGTAGTAATGTATTACAACTACAGGAAACTAATTCTAACAGAGGGACCCATGCCAGAAAACTCTTAAGTGCTTCTTTTCTTATTTCACAAAAGTAGCCAGAATTTTACCAAGAATTTTAATACCGAGAACTAGAAAAGTTCATGGACTATTGACTATATTTTCAGGGGATTAACTACTAAAATATGGGCAGGCATCACACATAGAAGCTAACTGTGATGAGGGTCATGAAGAAAACATGCATGCCAATTTGCTGTTCCATCTTGAATTGACAGACATTTTCATTAGATCGAACAAGGTCAAAGGACAAATGCAGTGCTAGAGGAACACAGCATCCTCTGAGTCCTTCTCCCCCTGCTTAATTAAAGTATCTGATTTATATGCCAAGTAATATATGTCCTGGCAGAGTAATGTAAGACATTCATGAAAACCTTGAAATCAACAGACTTAAACAGTGTCTAGAGCTAACATTAGCGTCCTGAAGAAGAGAACATGCATGGAAGGGAAAGTATTCTACAACAATGGCCAACAGCCCTTGAAACCAAGGGAGATGACTCCCTACTAAGTGCTTAAAAAGCACTTCAAGTTTATAACTCCAAGTGGGCCATGGCATTCTTAGCTTTAATCTATTTCCCATTCTTTCTCCCTCTCCCTTCTGTTCTTTCTCCCTCTCCCTTCCGCCCTTTCTCCCACATGTCTGTATATGTGTAGATGTATTTAAGATGTCATCATTGCCTCAGGTTACTATATGAATCAAAGTAAATAATCCATGAAGGAACTTAGCCTTGGGCCTCCTTATTAGTAAACAGTCAATAAAGAACATCTAAAAAAGATGAAACTAAAGTGCTAAGCAAGTTAGAATCCTAGAAACCTAGAATACTTAGTAGACAATTGGTTTAAAGGTCAACAAATGCAGATTTTATGCACACTGTGTTCTCTTGGATTTTCTGTCTGCCCTAACTCCTGAGACTATTTGTTCTTTAAAGCTTAAAATCCAGTAGCACAAGTTTTGGGGCATCCTGTGATCAATGTGACAGGGGTGACTTCCTGAAAAGAAAAAATGATAGAGAAACAGGATGTTCCCATCAATTTTTAATAAGCTTCAGTTTGGATTGAAAAACATTCTTACCTATTTTATTCCTTCTTCTAAATGAGATTTAAGCATCCTTGCTTGGTACTTCCTTCTTGTTTAGATTCTTTGGGTCTGTGGAGTATAGTGTGGGTATTCTGTATTTTTTGGCTAATATCCACTTATAAATGAGTACATACCATGCATGACTTTGGGGGATTGGGTCACCTCACTCTGGATGATATTTTCAAGTTCCATCCATTTGCCTGCAAAATTCATGATGTCTTTGTTTTTAATAGCTGAATAGTATTCCATTGTATAAATGTACCACATTTTCTATATCTATTTTAGGTTGTTTCCAGTTTCTAGCTATTACAAATGAAGCTGCTACAAATAGTCTTAAGAGGAAGATTGAAGGAGGGAACTTGGTGGGAGAGGGAATGGGGGGATGGGAGGGTGGACAGGATCAGGTGTGGGGAGGGACAGAAGAGATACCCAAATGGCCTTTACAACTGACAAGGGACCTAGGATAGGGGAGGTACCCAAGAATTGATGGGCTGACTTTAGCTGAGATTCACAACATTGGGAATATGGAACCTGCAGAGGCTGCTTCCTGTAGCCAGGCTGGAACCCTAGTGGAGTGATAGGAACACTGACCCAACCAGAAAATTTTTGACCCAAAATTTATCCTGTTTACAAGAAATGCAGGGATGGGGGATGGGGCAGAGACAGAGAATGGCCAACCAGTAATAGGCTCAACTTGAGACTCAGCCCAAGAGCAAGTACCAATCCCTGACACTATTAATGATACTTATTTTGTTTGCTTACAGACAGGAGTCTAGCATGGCTGTCCTCTGAGAGTCTCTACCCAACAACTGACTCAGACAGATGCAGACACCCTTGCAAAACAATGGATGGAGCTTGGGGACTTTTACAGAAGAACAAGGTAGGGAGGGGATTGTAGCCCCAAAGGGGATAGGAACTCCATAGGAAGACCAATAGAGCCAACTAACCTGGACCCTTAAGGGCTGTCAAAGACTTGACCACAACCAAAAAGCATACACGGGCTGGACTTAGACCTCCCCTGCACATGTGTAGCAGATGTGCTACAGCTTGGTCTTCATGTGGGTCCCAAACAACTAGAGTGGGGGCTATCCCAAAAGCTGTTGCCTCTTTGTGGGATATGTTCTTCAAGCTGGGCTGCCTTGTCTCACTTCAGTGGGAGAGGATGCAGCAGGCCCAGCAGAGAGTTGATGTACCAGGGTAGGGGGATGCCCTAGGGGATCTGCACCTGCTCATTGGAGAAAAGGAGGGAAAATGGGGGAAAGGATGTGGAGAAAGGGTGACTGGAAGTGGGCAGTGAGCAGGATGTAAAGTGAATAAAAAAAATCTTGCCTGTAAAAGTAGATGTTGGCAACAAAGATATACTGAAACTTTATTTAAACTAGAAAGGAAATTATCAGATATCATTTAAACTCTTCGTGGCTAAATTTTAACATTCAAAGGTCTATAACTTCAATATTTTAAAGTAAATTTTGTATACAATAGGATTTTACAGTTTAGGAAAGAGTTTATAAGTTGGATTTCTTTTTTTTTTTTTCTTCCCATTCCAGGAGTCTATTTATTGAAAAAAGAGCCAGACTCCACACTGGACAGAAACATCCTGATGCAATACATAGAAATTCAAAACATAATAAATTATCAGCACTTTCTGTCCTCAAAGGATGCTCAAGATTTAACGCCCGTGATGGAACTAGCTATAAAGAGCATCCACAGAGATCAGGTAGGCCCTAGTCCTCCAGTACTTGGAAGTACCAGGATGAACATGCAATCTGCTTTTGGCTATTGATATCTTAGGCAAAGTTGGCAGAGAGGCTTTTGAAAAGGATATCCTCAGTTCAGTAATAAGGAACTGCTTGCTAGCCTCCAGACAGGGAGCACAATTGTGTGATGTGTGGAGCTTCAGTGGATACTATGGGGCTCAGAGAAAGAATTACACTATTGTAAATCATAACCTGGGGTTATGGCAACACTCAGCTGCTGTCCCTCACACTCTGAGGTCACCTGTCTCCACTAGGCTTCTAATTAGAAGCAAAAGAGAAAATTTCTGACACCAGAAATTCTGTTTCTTGAAAAGAAATGCATGGATAATTGATTTTAAAAAAGCAACAGATTGTTAATAATGTATGTTTACTTGGAGGATAGTAAGATATAACTATATTACAATCTTTTATAGAACTAGGTGGTATTTGAAATTATTCAAACCAGACACTTAAAACGTTTAAACTTGAAAGAAAAAGAAACTGACTTTACATATGAACTCCTTGTCTCAATGAGTGTTTGTTAGGTTCATACTGGTTAACAAGTACGGTGCTCCTGGGAATACTCATTTGCAGGAGTTGGTCAAGTTTTCCATCCTGCCCTGTGTACACACAACTAAACTCAGGAAAAAGTTGAGAAGTGAGTGGCAAGTGCTAAGAGGACATAAATATAATAATTTTCGATGAAAACCATCGACTCCAAACAAACCTGAAGGCTGAGAAGGGGCCTACTATAAAATCTTGGGAGATGCCTTTCTGGAAGAGTAAGCACGAGGGCTCTGGAATAGGGCATTTCTTCAGGAGTCCACTGTGGCTCAGCACTCTGAGTGAAGGAAGGGATGAGGGGAGGGAAAAGCACAGCTGGACCTTACACGACATCAAAGGGCCACGGCGAGGGGACATGGTGCCTCCCATTGTAAACATGGTAAGAAGCAGAGGAGAGACTTGATGTAGAGTCATGGGATGTTTTCAACAGCTCTTAGCAGTAATCCAGAGAGGACAGATAAGCTTTGAGGACAATGACTGCAAGGAGTTAGAGAAAAGCAACACCCATGGTACTGGTGGGAAACAAAGTATAGCTGGCAGATGTTATGGAGGTGAGAGGCAGAAAGCAAGGTTGACTCAGCACCTTCTAGCTGTATTATGTGTTATGGGTGGTCCTACATTCTAATGTAGGGGAAGACTTTGATGACAAAAAGGTCACAGCTCTACTCTAGACATAGTGCATCTGGAAAGTTCTATAGAGATCCAAGAGAAGGGGAATTAAGAAGATAGACTTTTGAGTCTGCAGTTCTGAAGGAGGTGATGTGTTTGTGGTAGAAGGTGAGTTACTGAGCTGGATTGCTTGTCCTGGATTGCTAGCGAGTGAAGAAAGAAGAAAAGACTCATGGGTGTGTCAATGTAGACATTCAAGGAGACAATGGAAGACCAGGGAAGTGAAGAAGACAAGATGGATGAAAACAGTGGGTTGGAAACTCAGAAAGCTGCAGTGCCCTGGGAGCCATGGTATGCCTGTTTGCAAAGTATGTAAGAGCAACCTTTGGTGTGCTCAATCCTGTTAAGAACCCTAGGACGCTGGACACAGAGCTGGTGATCAACATGGGCATGACCATGAGATTGGCAACTAAGCTGACCACCAGTTACTGCCATAGGTGGTTCAAGTGAGCCAAGGGGGCCAGCTGTACCAGAGACAGTTAAGTTGCAAATAGGAGAAGAAATTGACTCACTTTTTAAAAGTTTTTCTTCGAAGAGCGTAGAAATATGTTGAGGCTTGCAGAGAAAGAACACAAGATGCATGATCACCTCCTCTAATCTAGTGCAAAGACTTCACTTGAAAAGAGGATGCCATGCTGAGGAAAATCCAGGAGAGAATGAGACATTGGGTACAAAGGTGGGATGGGTGTAGAACAGAGAAATTCTCTGTCTCATTCTCTCCTGGATTTTCCTCAGGAAGTAGGGTTGGTGATGGTGATGTTGGTGATAGTAAAGCTGGTGGTGGTAGGAGTGTGCTGTGTGGTGGGGATCACAACCGAGGGAGAATCAGGGCTTTTGGTACTCAGGGTGGCATGGGTTCAGTGATGACAAACAGAAACACAGAGGCGGTTTGAATCTGAATGTATTTAGCAGCTCTCAAGCAAGGGCTTTTATACATGAAGAGTCGGTATTACCATTTCAAAAGATGTATCTATTGAAGTAGGCCCAAAGAACAATTAACATAACCATTTGGCACAAGGAAATGCAAAATCAATCAGGTATAATGTTTCCCATGTAACAGATTTAGAGGATCAATCACAGATAATATCAATCTTCCTGATTAGAATATAGAGTCAATTGTAGTTAACAGCAAACCTTCAAAGGGAGTTCAAAGGTCCTTAAGAACATTTGGTCATAACCCCTAGGTCCTAATGAGTTTCCGTGAGTAATCCTTATCTAACATCTAATTTTCACCTTGTAAAAACTTCTTGAAATTCAATTTAAAACTGTACTTAATCAATGCTTTCCATACCAGTGTCAGCCATCCTCATCTATACAGGCATAGCCATATAAATTTACATGTTGTTGGGAGGTTACTTTATGTTGTAATTATGTAAATGATTATGAGACAAAGTGTTGCAGTTCTTAGAAAAGAGTTTACTGCCAGTGACTACTTCAGGCCAGTGACTCTACTTCAAAGAAGGGATTCTTATCCATCTTGTGAAAAAGGAAGCGCAAACAAACTGCCGGGAGAACTACAGTTCAGAATTATCCTCTAGCTAGAGAGTTCCACAACCGGTCCCAGGAGTCTAATGCCTCAGTCTGTGGAATTTGTCACACAGAATCTACTGGAGTTGGTTTGGCAGTGGTTGGTGGTAATAGTGGTGGTAATGGTGGAAGTGATTGTGGTGGTACTGGTGGGTGGTTGTAGGGATGATGGTGGCGGTAGTGGTGGGTGGTGATGGTGGATGTTTGTGGTATTGGTAGTGTTGGTAGTGGGTGTTTGTGGTATTTGTGGTGGTGGTAGTGGTGGGTGGTGGTGGGTATTTGTGATGTTGGTGGAGGTGGTAGGGGTTTGTGGGTTTGTGGTATTAGTGATGGTACTGGTACTCATGCTGGTGCTGCTAGTGATAAAGGTGGGGTGGGTGGAGGATGGTGGTGGTGGTAGTGGTGGATCCACAGTCCAAATGGATTCCCTGACAGCACCAAGATTGTTCTTGGGAGGGGAGCCATGGATACTGTGTGCTGGACTGACTTCAAAGGCTCTGCCAATCTATTGTCAAAGAGTGTCAGTCACAAATGGTATTGTCCAAGGTGGCACACACACACCTATAACTGAGCAACAATAGAGTGACTAATAATTGCACACAAGTAACAGCTGAAGTAGCAAAAGAAAGGCAGAATTAATGATTGAGTGTGGGTGTAGCCAAGCTGCCTGAAGGTGGGCAACTTCAAGATCTCAAGCTAAATACCATAGACAATAGGGTTTTCTAGTTTAGGAAAGAGTTTATAAGTTGGATTTCTTTTTTTCTTCCCATTCCAGGAGTCTGTCTGTTGAAAAATGAACCAGACTCCACGCTGGACAGAAACATCCTGATGCAATACATAGAAATGCCGAAATTCAAAACATAATAAATTATAAACACTTTCTGTCCTCAAAGGATGATCGTGGAGAAGTGAATGTACTAAAATAGAAATCTGTCTTTGAAAGCAAATTCTTTGAAAAGAAAATATGACAGCTAGGAATAGCAGACCAGGTCAGAATTACAGCTTCCTTGGATGCAGTGACAGATGACTGCACTACACAGAGACAAGCGGACAGGGGACATATAAGAGGAGAGTGTGGGTGTGTGTCACAGAAAGCTATGAACCCTCAGTCAACTCCTATATTTTCCGATCTTTAACCAGCTACCTTCTTGAATCTTTATGCACACATATTAATTACTTTTCTGTCGCTTCGATAAAATAGCACGGAGAGATTACTCCCTTGCAGACCTCCTATGGAGAGTAGCTGGCCCCTCCCACTGTGTGGTACCCTATTGGTTTATTAACACAAACACAGAGGTTCTAGGTTGCAGTTAGAGACCCCATCTTATTCTAGCTTCACTGAACATGTTTCTGTGTGTCTGTACCTTTTCATTCCTTCTCTGCCCTTAGCCAGGGTTCCAGAATCCAAAAGGAGCAGGAGTCTGCACATATTGTTTGATCTTTTAACTGTTTTAATGACTGTGAAGTAGAACACTTTGTACATTTAATTAGTGCCTTCCTGACTTCTCCAGGCACATATTTGTGTGCCTTTTGGACATTATCTTTCTTCTGTCAAGTAATCATTCATCCTCTTTCAACAGTACAATTGTCTCTTACTGCTGAATTGTGGGTGTTAGTCATATACTCTTATTTTCTCTGGGTATGGCATACTTTCTGTTGAGGTTTGCTCTGTTGCAATGTACTATAATGCTGAATTCTGTGCCTGAAGGTCTAGGCCTATGAGTGAATTCTCCCATTTACAAGCTTTCGTTGTGCAAACCTTCTTCCTTAATTTAAAACTATTGGTTAAATAAAAATGGCTCTACAGCCAATTACTGCAGGAATTAGAGGCACAGGTCAGGAAACTAGGCCTCAATTTCTGCTTCCCAGAACTGGACAAGTCTGGGCAAGTCAGTTACTGGAAAAACCACGGGTGCAGGCAGCCAATCAGAAGCTGCCCTGCCACCTGAGGTAAGAGTAGTGAGTCATAAATAGTTTCCAGGCTCCCCAAATAGTTTTCAGGCTCTCCAAAGAATGTCCCCAGAGCCCTAGCCAATCCAAAGAAACCCCTACACCTTTAGAGATCAAGCCAACCAATCAAGATAAAGGCCACTTACCCTTCCCTAGAATTCCCCTAATGCGCTTTAAGTGGGGCCTTCAAGCTGGCCTGTGTGTCTCCATCTTGGTAAATGGTAGACCCCAGCATGCTGGACTTCTGAAGTATAAAACACTGTTTGCTTTTGCATATTATTTGAGTCCATGGTATCATTCTTCAGTGAATCACCAACCCTTACAGCAGCACCATGAGAGGAGAGGTTCCATGAACACATAGGCAGGAGAAACAGCAAGTATTTGGGGGTACACAGCTGGGGAGGTTGTAGCCAGGCTGGTACTTAGAAAAGTAGATTAGGGTTTACCCCTGGTAATTGTCAAAGCCAAATAAAATAACCAGAGTTTGGGTCTCAGTTATTTGTAAGCTAGTCAGGAATAAGCTTAAATAGGTTGTAACACACTTTCTGTAGTAAGTAGTTTCTGTTAGCGGTGTGTGTGTGTGTATGTGTGTGTATGTGTGTGTATGTGTGTGTATGTGTGTGTATGTGTGTGTGTAAGCTCTGCCCTACAGACCTGGCAAGAGCCAGGTATCCTGACTTACTATAAAAGGGGATGCTTGCCCCTCCTCTTGCTCTTGCGTTCTTGCTCCTGCTCTGTCCTCTTGCCCCTTCTGCCCTCTCTCCTCACCCCCCACCACGTGGCCATGGCGGGCCTCTACTCTACTCTCCTATTCTGTGTGTGTGTGTGTGTGTGTGTGTGTGCATTCCCCATGCCCTGAATAAACTCTGTTCTACACTATACCATTGTGGCTGGTCCCTCAGGGCGAGGGGATGCCTCAGCATGGGCCCACTGAGGCACCCACTTCCCCACACGTCACCAAACATCCACCAAACCATATTCCTCCTCTCTTTATCTTTTACAAACACATCAGTTTCCCTTTGGGGAGCATGACCATGAAGTGCAAAAGATTGTTTGTTGTGTTTTGTGCTCATCCCCAGGTGTTCATTCCCATGCTTCTGTCACACATCTCTTTGGTTCCCCATCTGCTCTTGTGTCATTCATCGGTGGCTCTGAATGTCTATTTCATAATCTCAGCGCAGGAAACTCTTCTTTCCACATACACAACACAGCCAGGTATGACCAGTATGCACCAAAGCTTTGCATACTGCGAAGAATGCCCGCCATTCCTTTCCTTCAAGGAATACTGAATTCCTTCAAACATACTGAGACGATACACTTGTAAACAAAGTCATGTTTTCCACCAACTGATAATAATGCATCCCTTTGGGACCTTAGGGAGAGGTACTGATGGGACAGTAGTGAGTGACATGCATGTCTAGGATACCTACTCATAGGCTACATATGTTGCCTATTTTTTTTTTCTAGTGCTCGGTGTCGAGTGTACCATTTCTACTTTTTTATGGACTTCTTCAGGCCTGTGCAATACTTCTTAGTGTATCTGATGATGAAATCATCTCAATAGCATAGCTATGGAACCAACCCAAATTTCTACTAAAAGATAAATTAATGAAGAATACACATGTGTGTGCGCACACATACAATGGGATTTTAGTTAGCTATTAAAAAATTAAATAGTGACATCTGTAAGAAAAAAATGGAACTTTACATCATTATGTTAAGAGAAATTCACCATGCTCAAAAAGACAATTATTACATATTTTCTCTTATGTGTGAAATCTAGAATTAAATATACGTGTGTGTGTGTGTGTGTGTGTGTGTGTGTGTGTGTGGCAATAAAAATACCAAGGGACCTATGGGGGAGGTTGTAAACTGTAGAATCTGAAGGAAGAGGAGAACAAGAGAGAAGACAAATGGAATGTGAAAGCAGAAGGCAGGGCTATTTGGAAGCAAGAACACCGGGCAAGGGAGGAGGAAGAGGGTTGAGGTGGAAAAGAGCAAAACCTAATGATATATATGATGAAGAAGTCTCAGTGAGATCCACTTGGATGCCAACTTCATAGAAGAACAAAATACAGAAGCAAAGGAGGGGGCGGTAAGCGCTGGTGCAGCTCAGTTGTAGAATACTTGCCTTGGGTTCAATCCCAGTACCACCAAAAATAAACCCGTTTACAGTAAGAGGAGTTTAATCCTTGAAAGCCTGCTTCTCGGTGAGTTCTGGTCTTAATCACAGCTTCCTGTCTTTCCACTGCGGGATGTAGACTTTCAGTGTTGTTCAAGTGGCTTCTGCCTCCCAGACTCCGCCTCTAATTACCAATTGTCTTCCCCCCCCCCGCCCCCCAAGTGCATCAGTCTAGCTTTGAAACTGTCACTCAGTTCCTTTATTCTTTTTTTCAATTCCTTTATTCTTATAATTTTATAATTACTTGCTCCTCATTTTTTTCAAATACTTGATGTAGCTGCCGTGACACTCATTTCTGCTAACATGATCCTGGTCACCCTTGGTAAAAGTTTGAACGCCGATGCTAGGGCTGCTGGTGTGCCACAGGTATTGGTAGTGGCGTGTGGTTCCCCTCACTCCAGAACTCCACCGCATGAGAAACCGGCATGCAGGACTCTTACCAGGAAGCCCCGTTTACCATTCAGTCTACTCCCTTGTGAATTCCAGTGGCAGGTGGTAAATTATTTCACACAGCCTCACAAATGACTGAAACTGCCCTTATACATTTTAACCCCTGTTCTTTACTTTAGATAATTCCTACTAGTCTTATACTATGTCACTGATTATTTTTCTGCAACCTCTGACCTTATATTAAGATTACCCAGGAGTATTTCATTCCAGACATAGGATGTTGAGCTTTAAAAATGTAGGTTTCTCTTACTTTTATCATTTCTGTTTCTTCCTTGTAGATTTTCCCTCCAATCTCCTAACTTTATAACTTCCTTAAAATTCTGCTCTCTTAATTTCATCATCTGCATTCCTGTGTACTAGAAGATATTGATTTGCATGCAAAGAAATGAAATGCGGTAACAGACTTAAACAAAGCCAGACGAGTAAAATGATAGCACCACTTGTGATGAATTAGAAACTGGAAAAAGATGAGGATGGCGGTTTGATCTGGACCAGCGGTACTGACATGGTACAAAGTCTTGGGATCTGGAGCCCCAGGTCTCATTGATAGGTTAGGGAGAGGAGAAACAAGAGAACATTAAATGATAACTTATAAATATAATCAGTGAATAAAATGGAATCACTATTTAATTGGCTCTAACAGGGGAGGCAAATGTTATTGTAAGAGTTAAAATCAAGAGTTCTGCCTGTCGTATTCAATGTGACCACTCAGTTCCCAATTCAGGATGTTCACAAAATACTTTTCCATTGAGTTGGAGATCAAGACTGGGGACATGCATGATACAGTTTGAAGTCAAAGTACAGAGGTGGTATTTAAAGAAAGGGGGGTTTTAAGAAACCATGTGATCTTTTGTGTATTTATACAGTTAGAGCAGAGGTTCTCAACTTGTGGGTCGCGACCCCTTAGGGGGTTGCACATTAGATCTTTTCAATATGATTCAGTATACAGCTATAAGGCTGTAATGAAATAATTAAAAAAAATATGGCTGGGGTCAGCCACAACATGCATTTTATGCTTTTAAAAAAATAAATGCACTTAAGTCTCCTGAACAAACCGAACCACCAGTTCCAAATAGCAGTTGTAGCTGAAAAAACTTGTCTAACAAAACCAAAAGCATTATTCAGTAAGAATATCTAATTTTATGTTTATAGCCATGAGCCTGTCATCCCTGACCTCAAATGATCTTGCTCTAATTATTGTGAACTGCTACATCTTACAGGGCTCATAGGGTCGTTTTATTGTGAAGCTGATGCTTTGTACCTACTTTAAGGCGGAAAACCTTAAAGTTTCAGTAAGTTCCGTTCAGTTCCCAGCCCAAGCCTTCTCAGAAAACCAGCGCGAGATCAAGAAGGACCGGGTCTCGATCGCAGGTCGGAAGATGGTAATTTGCAGCTTGGTCTGATCCTCCGCGGAGGCCTGCGGCTGCTGTCCGGTCCGTACCAGGCCGAGCCAGCTACGGTCCCCGCGCGCTCCGCGCCACAGGTGACCGTGTCGCTGGTTGCAGGCGCCGAGCCCCGGGCGGCGCGGGCGGGTCTCCGGCATCCAGGGCCCGCCCCTCGGCCTGGCGCGCGGAGGCGTCGCGCACGCGCGGGGAACATGGCGGCGGCGGAGCCCTCGGTGGCCGCGCTGGCTGGCGGCGGTGTGGGCGCGGGGGCGCCGTCGGGCGGCGTGCCGGTGCTCTTCTGCTTCTCGGTGTTCGCTCGGCCCGCGTCGGTGCCCCACGGCGCGGGCTACGACGTGCTCATCCAGAAGTTCCTGAGCCTGTACGGCGATCAGCTCGACATGCACCGCAAATTCGTGGTGCAGCTCTTCGCCGAGGAGTGGGGCCAGTACGTGGACCTGCCCAAGGGCTTCGCGGTGAGCGAGCGCTGCAAGCTGCGCCTGGTGCCACTGCAGATCCAGGTGCGTCCCGCCCCCCGCCGAGCCGGGTCACCCCACCCCACCCCCGCGCGGGCCGCCCACGCCCCCACGTGTGTGGTCCCCGGTGCCCCACGCCTTTGTGCGGCAGCCGCCTGTGTGGCCCCGCGGTCACCCCAGCTCTTATTTTTCACGGGTGATGCAGTTCGTGGGCAGTGTTAGCCTTAGGGCTTGTTCCCGGAGTTGTGGTAACCAGTTGCAGAAATGCAAACTTCACTGTGGCTCCCTTCTCCTTTCGTTTTGATGACAGTCGGGGTGCCTATCTAGGAAGAGAACTGCAGCAGCCACTTAAATAGCCAGTGTGAGAGCCTGTGAGTCCTAGGCTGAGGAAGTTGTACCTAGGATTGGAGTTTATTAATTATTATATTGCTAAAAGCCGTGGTGCAATGCGAGGCAGACGCCTCCCCTTAAAATCTGAGGATTTTTTGGCGAATGCATGGTTTTGAGAGGAAAGAAGATAGGTGTTAACTTAGGCACTACAGCATCTATAGTTTTTCTTCTCGTTTTTCTTAGCAGCTTGTGGAACTGCTAAGTCTTTTCTTTGGAAGACAAACTGAAATGTAGCATTTGAGGGTAGAGGGAATTTTCATATCCAAGTGCCATTTTGAGAAGCTTATCCCCTATTTGCTTTTTATCATCTATAGTCAAAGACAGACTGTAGTGTGTTGCCCCTCCCCCCCCAGCATCTATGGATCCAAAGGGAGTACTTTAACTTGATTAAAGTTCATATGTTCCGAGGACAGAGTTCATGGGCTATCTGCCAGAGACGCTGCAGGGGGTGGAGTGATCTGCCCTGCTGCCCAGAAGGACAGCTGCACTCTTTACTGTTTAAGATTCTCCATTTTTATCTCCTTAAGAGTTCTAGAAGATGCCTCTCTGCAGCCTTCCAAAGATCCGTTTAGATTAACGCTGCCAAATAGCCAATATGTTGGATTCACCTTTGACAAATCCATTACGAGACCGGACTCAAAATACCCACTAAGGTCCGGAGCTGTGTTGAAGATAGAGACTTCTTTGTCAACCATTTTCCTGGTTTCCTTGGGAGGGAGTGGGCTCCTACCTGTCACTAGGCTTTAGATTTTTATTTGCTTTTCTGTGTGCCCCGGTGGGAATTTTATATTTTGACAATTTCAAGATGTGATTCAACTCTGAAAGAGTCTGAAAATTGTGTGTGTGTGTGTGTGTGTGTGTGTGTGTGCGTATGTGTGTGTGTGTGTGAAACATACATGCTAAAGAAGCAATATATGGTTCGAGTCATTCTGGCTTTTGAAATACTTTTTGTATAATCGATTTTCTTTGAAATCATGTTTAAAGCAATCACGCTAAAAATAAAAGTCTTCTTTTCTATCCCCCAAAATAGTACTTTTTCCTCATTAAGTAACCCAAGAATTCTTAAGCTTATTGGTTATATATGCCTGTATTTTGAAGTACTTACAAATACTTACATATTCTCATTTTACTAATTATTACTTTCCCTCAATAAAATAATCATTATAATAATAGCGGTACTCTTTCTATCCAGTAACAAATAATTTTTCCTCACTAAATAACCCAAGAATCCTTAAGCTTACCAGATATGTATGTCTCTATTTTGAAGTACTTACAAATAATTTTCATATTCTCACTTTAGTTATTTTCGGTCATGTGCATTTCCCAGCAGAGTTGTAGATACTATGAAAGAATATTTTACATTGTATATGTAATGATGTACATGTACACACATATATTTATGTGTGGGGATATAGTTTCAGAAAAGATAATTTCTTTTCATTGCTACTATATTTCCTGGAACATGTCTGTGTAACTCTACTAACATGGGTGTTTTACGTCTGGGAGAGTTCATTCCACAGAGAAGTGGCGTCTGTGAGTGCATTGCATGGGAGATGCAGGCCTGTATTCCGTTCTTGGTGGAGATAGTAATGACATTCATTTCTCCAAGGAGCCCAGCAGAGAGGTAGGAAGGTTAGGAGGCTGCCCTAGGTTCTGTGGCTGTAATGGCCAACCTGGCCACACATGAACAAGTCTTCTGTGTCTGAGCATCTCCCCTAACACAACTGTTTTCTTTTCATGTTCAATGAGAAGAACATTGAGTAGTCTGGAAAGGAAGCCAGACTTAAGCCTCTATTTGTTCCTTTCTGTTGAGCAGCTCCCTGCTGTTTTGACAAGGAACACCTGTCACTTAGGAAGACTCACAGTAGCTTCTGGGGAGGTGGGAGTGATGGAAGTAGTAGGCCCCTTTCCCTTTGACCCAGGAGCAGAGACTACATTCTGTGTGCAATCCTTTGCTTGTATCCTGTCGAGGCATTTCTCCAAATGCAGGCCCTGAAGCCTCCATGGCCCTGGCTCGCAGACTAGCTCTAGAAGGCCTTCCTGTTTGCTCTGAGTGCTGTGGTGCTGTATTCCTTGTGGAATAGTGGGTGACTGTGCCACATTGCCCCCGTGGTTGGCAGCAATTCTTCTTCGGGAACGAATCCTGAAGGCATTCATTGTCAGTACTCATATATGGGAACTTTTTAGGGACTCCTTTTTAAAAAAAAAAAAAAAAATCCTGTCAGAGCGACTAAATATCTGCTGACGGCTCAGGTAGCTGAAGACACAGCTCATGTTTCATTCATGGTTTTGTGTGTCTGGAGCCTGACAGATTTAGAGGCATAGGAGGCAGAATGTGAACGAAGGGTTCTGGAGTGGAAGTGTAGGTCTCTTTATGACACTTGCACTTTGTCAAATGGTGTTTTCCACATCTGCATGACAGAGACATGTGATGCTGGAGAGGTGTAAAGGCCAGCCTTCGTCACAGACTTTGTCCAGGGCAGGTAGAGCCCAAGCACAAGGCAGGAAGAAATGGATGCAGGCCAGACAAGACAGAAGGCTTTGGCAACATTTCGAGGGCAGGGGATGTAAGCGTCTCTAGGCAGGTTATTTTGACCTGTTCCAGGGGTGGTTAAGTGGGAGAGGATTTGGACCCAGTGTTCATGTTCTAGTAAGATTTTATGAGGGTGACGAACAGACATTTTACTAGAATAGACAGTTAAGTTCACAACCAGAAAGGAGGAAAGGCAGCTACACAAAGAAGAGAGAAAGGAATATATTTTGCTTGTGGAATATGCTTTGCTGGTCGGAAGGTAGAGATTGGAGTTGCGGAACTGTCTTAGTTAGGGTTTTACTGCTGTGAACAGACACCATGACCAGGGCAACTCTTGTGAGGACATCATTTAATTGGGGCTGGCTTACAGGTTCAGAGGTTCAGTCCATTATCATCAAGGTGGGAGCATGGCAGCATCCAGGCAGGCATGGTGGAGGAGCTCAGCTTCACCTGAAGGCTGCTAGCAGAATATAGGCTTCTAGGCAGCTAGGATGGGGGACTTAAAGCCCACACCCACACGGACATACTTCCTCCAAAAAGGCTGCACCTACTCCTACAGGGTCACTCCTTCTAATCGTGCCACTCCCTGGGCCTAGCTTATGCAAACCATCTCAAGGACATTTGCTTGTAGGGGCATCACTGGAAACATGGATAAACTCAAGCTCAGACTGAGTAGAGACACTGGCAGGGTGTGTATGGGGTGCCGAGTGCTTTAGGGAGCACTAAGAAGAGATGTCCAGGTGTTGCCTCTAGACTATTGGTTTGATAGAGGGAGGTTATGGGATAATACAGTTATATAGGTATATGGGCCACTTGAAAACTTTGAATATTGCAGAGTAATTCCAAAAACAATGTATCTGTTTGTTCCTTGCATGTAAATTAGCTGCTACCTATAAATAAACTGTATTTGAGAGTGGGAGCTGTGACCTGCATTTGAATTTTTCCCCTTAGGTTTAGTTAGCCATGGGGAATCTTAATGTAGATTTAAATGTCATTGTGTTCTTGGTCCAGCCCAGTTTCACCTTCATCCCACCCTCAGGCATCTTAAGAGATCCTTCAAGTCTCAGCTCTCAGTGAGAAGGCACAGCTGGTCTTCCTTGGGGAGTCTGAGAGCTCAGATTCTGGGGTGCAGGGGAAACATTATACCAGGAACATCGATGCCCAGGGTAGGTACACATGTTGTAAAAGCAAAAGTGAAATATTTCCTCGCCATCTGAAGGAAAAGACTCAGAATCTGTTTTGCCAAAAAATAAATCATACAATGATGAGCCTTTTGGTGGTGTCTGGAAATGTGCTTTGTGAATGAGTTTCTTAATTCTGCAGACTAAATTAGCACAGTGATGTTTCTAGAGAGATCTTAATGGTAAATTGTCTTTAACCTCGTTAGAGCATCCTAGCCTGTGCTGACTCGAGTGTTTGTTTTGCTGGATAGCTGCACAGCTGAAGAAAAATACTGTTTATCTTATGGTTTCAAAGATAAGGAAATTATATCTGAAGATGTCAGTGATTTACCTAAATTTATGTAATTGAACACAGTGAAACCGAGATTTGGTCTCAGGTTCTGATACCCACAAGCCTGGGATGTGTCTAGAATCCTTGAAGGTTGTGTTTGTGGGGTGGGAAATCAGTTTGTTTTAAATGAGTTGGTACTAGGTCAGGGCCTCACCTAAACTGTATAATTGGATTGGAAACACTTAGGACTTAAATAGTGGATGAAAATAAGAATTGAAAAGAAGGGACGTGAATACTCCTAGATTTGGTGGAGGAGGAAATTTATTGTAGATAAAAGGGAGAGCATAGCCAGGAGCAGGGACATCTGGGAGAGTCCAGAAAATGAAAGTAACCCTGATCTGCCCTGTGGGGAGGAGGGAGAGGGCAAAGGGGTGGGGGGGAGGACGACCAGTTGCAGACTCAAAGAAAGGAAAGGGTTAAAAAAAGAGGGGCTGGTGACCACAATGGCTGGATTATATAGGGAAGAGTTTGGGGGAAGAGTAGCCTAGACCTTGGGCAAGAAAGTTGGAGAGTAGAAGGTAGGGTGTGCCTTGGGACTGAGGGATGCTGGGAGAAGCCAGATCTGCTATGATATGTTAAATAGGTTCCAAGGTTTGAGACCTAAGAGTACCTAGATCCCCTTCTGAGTCTTATTCAAGTAGATTATGTTTATCTTGTGACTATAATGGGCTACCCATTTTAAAAGAAAAAAAATCACCCATCTTAAAAACATTCCCCACTCCTAAACACATCCACTCCTCACTATGGTACAGGGGCTGTCACAAGCACTGCTGACTGAGGAGCTGAAACAACACACATTCTCACATTTCCAGAGGCTAGACCGAAGGGCATGGGCAAGGATGGTTCTTTCTGAGGGCTGTGAGGAAGGATCTTGTCATGATTCTCTCTCTCTCTACCTCATGTTTGAGGCAAATATCCATTCTCTGTTTTCGTGGTCAAGGCATTTTTGGGTATCGGTGATCCACTCTATGCTCCTGGAGGGTTGTGCTTCAAGCCGCCTGCCAGAGCCCTCTTGATTTAAGAATGAAAGATATACACACAGCATGTACACATGCACGCATGCACACACGCACTCATGTGTGTCTGCTTAATTTAATATGCCTTGACTCGCTCAATGGTTGAGAACTTCTAAAACTCCCTGCAGCCAGCAAACACTCCTCTCCAGCATTTCTGGCTTAACACCTCCTAAATTTATATTTTATCTTTGCTGCCCTGGCTCCTTCTGGGAGGCCCCCCATCTTTGCTGCTTAAGACACTTCTAGGCAGCCCTTCCGGGGGCCACTTTCCTTCTTGAACCTCCATTTCAGCCTTTACTCTGTACAGTTCCTTCCCCGGTGTGGTCCTTCCCACACCTCCTGGAGGATCCTTTCTTCCCAAGGGAACCTACAAGTCCCGCCTCTTTCATCTTGCCCAGCCGTTGGCTATCAAAAACCAACTGGGGACAGGGACCTTTAGCGTTTTGACACACAGATTCCTGATTTGGGGAGCTGAATTAAGGCAAATCATTAGAACCAATTCCCAACACCCTTGTATGTCTGTCTGTCCATCTGTCTGTATAAGTATCTCCTCTCCATAGGGATACCCACCAGTCATCTTCCACTACTTATGGGCCTTACCTGGTGGGTGTCTTTATCTTAAGTCAGGTTATCTGAAGTGACTCCAGTGGCTCCAGCTCCATCGAAGGTCCTTCTCTAAGGCACTGGGGTTAGGAATTTGAATTATGACTTTGTAAGGGGGAATGGGATTCTTCAGCAGTGTGATACCATGTCCCACTTCTGTTCCAGGAAGTGGTAGGAATCATTAACCTAGGCTAGCCACTTTTTGCTGACCAGCCCGTGGGTATTTTGTTAAATGATCAGAGCACATGGCCAGAGTAATAGGATTATCAAAACTTTTCTGTGGAAAGTCTATAGGTATTCTATTCAGCATGAAAGCCCAGGTCAGTGCCACACTGTGGCAGGTCTAAAGGAAGTAGACAAGGAGTTTTTTAAGAGTGAAAACTTTCTTTTTTTAAATGCTGCAGTTGCATACAGCATTTTCTAGTCCTCTGTCCCACCAGCTCCTTTGTTGATAATATTGTACTTTATTGTGGTTTATCTATCATAACCAACCACCCAGCATGGTGCACTGCCATTAACTAAGTTGCACACTGGAATTTTCTAATTGTTTTTATTATTTTTCATTTTCTAATTGTTTTTATTATGTGTGTGTGTGTGTATGTGTCTGCATGGGTAGTTCAGTGCAGTTCAGAAGAGGGCATCGGATCACCTGGATCTGGAGTTGTGCAATTGTGAACTGCCACTGCATGCTGGGAACTAAACCTGGTGGTTCCTCTGGAAGAACAGTGGGTACTTTTAACCACAGAGTCATCTCTCCAGCCTCTGTGCGCTGGTTTTTAGTAGTTTTCCCTTTCTGTCTTCTCTCTGTTTGGTATTTCAGAATGACCGTATCCATGATCCAGTCCAGGATCCAGTTAAAACCATTTGCAGTGGTTACCTTGGTTCCTCTGGGCTCTGACACCATCTTTGGTTTTGATTATTACGAATGACCTTGACAGTATTGAGAAGCACCAGTCAGCTGTTTTGATGGGATGTTTTCACACGTAGGGTGTTTTTCTTATGGGTAGAGTGAGGTTGTGGGACTCTGAGGATCTGTGCAGGTCATTCTTGTGTCAAGTACACACACTGTTTCTCAGCGTGAATTGATTGTGTTAGTGAGGACCCAGTGACTGCCCTGGTGTCGGGTACTACTGCCTTCATACTACCTAAGGCAGATTTTGCCAGATGCGAAGTGTCTGAGACTCACACAGTCAGGAATTCCACCTTTACAAGAAAAGGAGTCACTCTTCACTTTAACATCTTCGTTTATTGAAAAGGGTTCTGGGGGTGAGGATGGCTTGAGGGCTGCTTCTCTTCTGCCGTCAGAACATACATTCAAATTTCTGGCTAGGTAAGGATTTATTCCTTTACATTTGATAACTGGATATTTTGACCATTTTTATCTCGTGGTTCCCGTAAAATAGCATATTATTTGATATATGCTTGTATTTTTTTTTACATATTCTTTATGAATACTAGAATGACATTTTTCTAACTTAGAATAATGTGTTCCTACCTCACCAGATGCTCATGGGTCTGAGTTTGACTTGCTTTCTTGTATTTTGGATCTTTTTTTTTTTCCGTCTGCCCGGTCAGTTCCCACCACTGCTAATTTGTTTGCCTCTAGCACTGTTTCTAGTTGTTTGAAACTTTAGCTTAACTTTCTGTGAACTTAGAATACAGACTGCCAGTCTGCTGTGGGACCTACAGTGTTAGACCATGTAGACTGAGTTAGTATGTGAGCAGGTATGAACTGTGAGCAGGTGTGAAGTGTGAGCATGTGTGAAGTGTGAGCAGGTATGAAGTGTGAGCAGGTGTGAAGTGTGAGCATGTGTGAAGTGTAAGCATGTGTGAAGTGTGAGCAGGTGTGAAGTGTGAGCAGGTGTGAAGTGTGAGCATGTGTGAAGTGTGAGTAGGTATGAAGTGTGAGCAAGTGTGAAGTGTGAGCATTTCAGGCCTTGATTGTTAGCTCATTAATAACACGTGTCAGGTTTCTTATGAAAATAGGTTTCCTATTCCTAATGGAATAGTCAATCTAGCTGAGTTGCATGACTGATATTTCAAATAGTCCACTTGTAAGTAAGTTGTTTTATATCATTTACTCTAATCACATTAGCACTGTGATACTTACTGTTTACAGTTATGAAAGAAAACAACATACATTTTTGAGCATAGGTAGCTAAGACTTAATGGTTACTGGAATTTAAAAATGCATAAGTCATAAGTAGTGATTGCTTTAAGAAACAATTTCTTGAATACACTAAAATTGGTCTTCCCGGCTTCTGTGTGTAGATCACATTCACACCTTTGAAAAGACTACAATACAGGCCTTGGGCAGGTACCCTGGCTCCTCTGACTAAGGTGCTTGTCGCCAAGCCTGATGACCTGATGTCTAATCTGAGGCCATGCCCAGGAAGGAGAGATTAGACTCCCAGGACTTGCCCTCCGACCTCCTAGTATAAATTCTGAAGCTTGCACATACACAGACACACATGCACTAAATAAATACATGTAAAATTAAGACGGGTATAGTTTAAGAACAAAGTGAGGAGCCAGCCAGGGAACACTTATTTTAATCATGCTTTGTTGGTTAAGTTAGACTCTGTAGTGTTAACGTGGGTAGGCGCAGTATGCTACGGATTGCCCATGGTGAGGGAGTGTGCATGCTGTAGCAGTGGAGAACAGACAAAAGCCATCATAGAGCAGTTAGGATAGCTGCAGCACTGGGAATAAAAGATTTCTTTCAGTGGCTCCTTTCATCCAGGTGAGAATTGTCTCCTCTAGAGTCTGCCGCCTGCAGAGATGGTAAGGCTGAGCTGCTGCCACCATGTAATTGGAACACAGACGTCCCCAGGGTATTATTAATAATTGATATCTGTGGGTGGTTTTAGGGGATGCAAAACAGGACAACTAGAGGGGGGGTTAGCGGGTGACTGGGAAGAGGAATGGCATTGGTTCCCTCCAGAAGAACCACTGTTCTTTGCAGAGCTTTCTTTCATTTGCTGTTATGTTTTGCGGTATAATGCGGTGTGGTTGTGGCAAGGGGAGCACTTTGATGGGCCCATGCTGAGGTGTTTTCCTGAGCAGTTGCGCCATAGGCCTAGTATAAAGAAAGTGTATTGGGAAAGGGATCAGGGAAGGGGTAGAGGAAGAGAAAGTCAGAAAGGAAGAGGAAAAGGAGAAGGGGGAGGGAAGTTCAGGTAGCCAAGAAGTCCAGCATCTGACCCACTGCTAAGCAAGTTGTTGCTAGGTTGCAGGTGGGAAGCCGGGAAACTTAAGATTCAGTTTTCATACTAATTCATTAGTTTTCCCGATAACTATTAAGAATTCCCTCTTGTGTGTTCCTTTCCCAGCACCCTTTCCTTTCCCCGGTTCACACCTTTCCTTTACTGCCCTCCAGAAGTCACCCTGACAAATGACATCTTCAGATTTTTATCTCATTAGCAGTGATTTTGTATCTGCTGTGAATCAGCTTGTCTTCTGTTTTTGTCACTACTTCCGTGTTTCACAGTCTTTGCTGCAGATTTTTTTCAATTGTTACTTTCCTTACATGAATTACTTTAAAATTTAATTTCATCATATTAACATTTTTAACGCAAATATTTTTCTGATTTGAAGGTAACATAGTCACAATAACATTAAGCAAATACTTTTAAATATACCGAAAAAGAGCACACAAATATTCAAATTATATAGCTGCTTAATTTTTTTGATATTTTCTTTTTCTTTATATTTTCCTACTGAACTGCTATTCAAGTATGTTGTAAAAATGAACATTTAATAGTGTTTCTCCTTAGATGAAAGAAATCTTTGAAATACATACATACACACACACACACACACACACACACACATTTTTAATTGACTAAAATGTTTTCTCTCTGGAAGTATTAAAATTTGTTTAACCTTTTATGAATTGTTGATCTTTGCATTATGTCCCCCTTTTCTACCAAATGCAGTTTGGAGAATATCTTTGTGGGTAATACCTTTTGGGGCATGTCTTAGGGTTTTATTGCTGTGACCAGACACCATGATCAAGGCAATTCTTATAAGAAAAACATTTAATTGAGGCTGGCTTACAGGTTCAGAGGTTCAGTCCATTATCATCAAGGTGGGAACATGGCAACATCCAGGCAGGCATGGTACAGGAGGAGCTGAGAGTTCTACATCTTCATCTGAAGGCTGCTAGCAGAGTACTGACTTCCAGGCAGCTAAAGTGAGGGTCTTAAAGCCCACACCCACAGTGACACACCTACTCCATCAAGGCTACACCTTCTAATGGTACCACTCCCTGGACAAAGCATATACAAACCACCTGGGGCAGGGGGGGTGGGGATTGGGCAGTGGGGGATGGTAATTCAGATCATTTCTTATAATTGTATTAGTTGTTTAAGTTTACTGACTGAAGCAACCAATAGAAACATTTTTTCTGTTTGCAGTGACATCCACTAGAAATAAACGTCATTGTAATACAAATGCCATATAATTTTCATCTTCTTTATTCTCAGCTTACAACCCTGGGAAATCTCACACCTCCGAGCACTGTGTTTTTCTGCTGTGACATGCAGGAAAGGTTTCGTCCAGCCATCAAGTACTTTGGAGACATCATTAGTGTGGGACAGAGACTGGTATGCTCCTGCATTTGCTTCTTCCAATTGTCTGAGGCACCAACTGCCTTCATATCTGTATTCAACACAGTGTGCATTTATATCTCTATTCAACACAGTTTTTTTTCTTTTTTCACTTTGTTTCCTTCTTTTCAGTTGCAAGGAGCTCGGATATTAGGGATTCCAGTTATCATAACAGAACAATACCCCAAGGGACTTGGCAGCACTGTTCAAGAAATTGACTTAACAGGTGTAAAACTGGTTCTCCCGAAGACCAAGTTTTCTATGGTGTTACCTGAAGTCGAAGCGGCGTTAGCTGAGATTCCCGGTGTCCGGAGTGTTGTGTTATTTGGAGTAGAAGTAAGTTCCCTTTTTGGTTCAGAGTGCACCGTATGTGGGAAAACTCAGCGTTCCCAGAACGCAGTCTTGCTTATAAGATGCTGGTGAATGGTAGTGGGGGAACATGGCCACCGCCTGTTATATGTTCTCCACCTGCGGGGTGCTGATTTAAATGCCCTGTAGCTGCCAACACCTTGAACCCTCACAACAACCCTGTGAGTTATGGACCCTGTGCCCCCCAGTACCACGGATGAGAAACTCAGGCATCGAGGGATCAAACCCTGCCCAAAGGCAGACAGCCTGTGAGTGGGGCTGCCCGTCTTGGAAGACATTTTCCCCAAAGGCATTACTTTTATTCATGTGTGTCTGGACTTGAGTTGGGGCATATTTTGTGCTATGCCCCACCTGATGGCAGCCCCAAGGTTGTAGAGGTCATTGTCCTTCAAGCAGGTGTGTACACATGCCTTATGAAGGGAAAACACTCATGGATCCCTAGTGCCAACTTTGGTTGATTTATTACATTTTATTTTATACCGTTTTTGAGATACGACGTATGGGACTTATAATATAGCTTCCGCTGACTTGAAATTTTTAGCAGTCCTCCTGCATCTGCCCCTGCCTGCAGAAATGGCAACATTGTGTCACTGTACTCAGCTCATTTCTGACTTCTAATACTGAAATCAAAACCACTGTGAACAAAATTATTCACTCAGTGCAACAAAATAGTGTGAATTTAATATGGCTGTGTTTTGATAATAAGGTTTTTTTTTTTTATCATATTAGGTTTTCGTAACAGAAAGATTTAGTCTAAAGTAATTCTCACTTCAGTCGTGGCAGCAAGAGGAAGCTCGGTTGTGTAACTGTGTCATACAAATGCACTGGCTTTTACATATACATTTTAGTCACCATGATTAATTCTTTGAGGGTGTTTTGCTCTGTGTCCTCTGCTGAGGCCGTGCCACAAGTCAAGGCCTGCAGCAATGGGGTCTGTGCAGTGCTGTTGTTGGGAATGGACACTGGATAATCCCTGATCTTCCCATGAATAAGCCAAAGCTAGAGAATGCCGATTTAAGCTGAAAACTATCTGGCTAACTGGAGCCTAAGCTAAATATGCAAAGGATTATTCGATTTCTAGGCCTCTCTGCTCTGTCCTGATGTGTTGGTAAAATATGTTTTGGTTTTCGGCCTGCTTTGTAAATTGCTTCCTGGGGCCTGACTTTACTTTTGTATGTCTTAATCGCCCCAGTGCTTTCTCAGCACTGAAGCCTCATCTTTTGAGCTGTGCGCCTGATGTGGATGCTGAGTCAACCCGAGTGTAAGTGATCCTACACCTAGTGGTGGTAGTGAGCTCTCTCGAGGCCACTCAGAGGGCGTAGGTGAGCGTCATTAGACATTTAACAGTTTTGAGAGTATGTTCAGTGTGACCATAAGAAGCACTGCTAAAAGCCAGTCTCCGCCTGTGGAGATGCTGACTTCTGCTGGAGCTCCCATACTCTTGAGGGTCAGAACGGTGCTATTGAGCTTTGCACCGACAGATTACCACGCTCTTACATGTGATGCTTTCCTTTCCTTCGAGACACACGTATGCATCCAGCAAACTGCCCTGGAGCTGGTCGGCCGAGGCATCGAGGTTCACATCGTCGCTGACGCCACCTCTTCGAGAAGCATGATGGACAGGATGTTTGCGCTTGAGGTACTTGTTCTGCTTAAAAGTAACTTCTCCACCGAGCTTTCGGAAAAAGTGGGAGGCTTGGCTATCTAACAGCACTGAGCTACTTGCCTTTTAAACTTCAGCTTGGCTCGGCGTCACCTGAGCACACACTCTAATACGTAAAATAGAAATTGAAAACAATTGTAAAGAAATGGCAGAGGGTTTTCTGTTGTGAGAGCATCCAGTGCTCTGGGTACAGACTGGCTTGTGCGTTGTTCTTTCTTGGGACCGTGTCAGTTCTGTAGCCTGAAGTGCCCTGCAGATGGCAAAAGGAAAGGACAGAAGGTGAAAGGTCATGGGGAACCTGCCACCTTTCTCCCAGCAGCAACAACTGATTTAAAACATGGCTGGCTTCCCTTCTTGGTCTTTTCCTGAAAGATTAGGACCCCTTTGGGGACTGTAGGTAGAAGCTTGCTCTTTATTTATTGCAATATTTCTCTTAATTCCCTGAGAATTTCATGCAGTGTATTTTAGGCATGTTCAGCCCCCCCTCCGACTCCTTCCCATACACCACCCTCACCATCGAAGTTTGGAATTGCTTTTTAAAAAGTTCCTTCCCCATAAGTCCAATTTGTGTTGCCCATCTGGTCTTGGGTTTGGGCCCAAGCCCCACATAGTTGTTTAGCCTATCAGGTCTCATGTGAAAGAAACCGACTCACCTTTCTCCCAGTAGCTATTAAATACCAATGGCTCCTCAGCTACATACACAATTGTGTGTCCACCTTCCACTCTCTATGCTGGGATTTTGTCTGTCTGGAGCTTACAGGGGTCTTGTGTGGTGTTGAAATTGCTCTGAGTTCACATAGGCATCTTCCCTGGTACGTCTAGAAAATCCTGCTTCCTGGAAACTCTCCAACACTTCCCACTCTTATGGTCTTTCTGGCCCTTTTTCCTCTAAGACTCAGGAGCCATGGGGTAAGGACCATAAAATGATTGTCCTGTTTGACGGGTAGAAGTTTATTCTTTTAAAATGTCCTCTTTAAAGGCTAGGCTCACAACCATAAAATGTCCTCTTGCCCCTTAGAATTTATTTGGGGGGGGGGTGCCTAATAAATGGTAGGGCTCCTCTTCTCAGCAAGGATCTGTAAGCTATTCTTAAGTCAGGAGTTCTCCGGAATCCACTTTTCAAGCTTCCTCATTAACCAAGGTTTTATAGCTGTCAGGTCAGCCTCCATGAGCAGCTGCTGTCATGTAATTTCTTGTGGAAACTTTATTACCATGGTAATGCTCAGACTTTGTAGTATCTTAAAGGAACCAAATAGTCGAAAGCCATGCAAACAGAACAAATCTTGTTCACTCTGAAGGTATTTCCAGTACTTTTCTTCTACATTCATGGGTTTTTTTCCTTCTCTTTTCTCATACCTTACCTCTTGACCAGTTTTCTCTCCCTCCACTCCTCTCAGCTCTGCCTCCTTCCTCCCCTCTTACCCAGGGCCACTGTTCCTGTTCCCCTCAGAAGGGCAGGTCTCCCAATGTATCAACTGAACACAGAGTAACAAGTTATAAAAAGACTAGGCACAAACTCTCACATGAGGTATGGATAAGGCAATCCAGTAGGGGAAATGGGGTCCCAAGAATAGGCAGCACAGTCAGAGATACCCCCCACTCCCATTGTTAGGGGTCCCACAAAAATACCCAACTGCACAACCATAATGTATATGCAGAAAATCTAGCTCTGATCCATACAGGCTCCGTTTTTTTGTCACTTTAGTCTCTAAGAGCCCTGCTTAGTTGATTCTTTGGGCCCTGAGACATTGTAGGAAGAGACAGAAAACCTGATCTTTTGCCTGGACACAGAAGAGCCTGTGTAGCCTGTGAAAGCATCAAGGTTGAAAGTGGGAAAGTGACCATAGTATGTCAGATAGTGGTGTGCAGTGCCTGCAGCTGAGGTCAGGTGATGGTGTGCAGTGCCTGCAGCTGGGGTCAGGTGGTGGTGTGCAGTGCCTGCAGCTGGGGTCAGGTGGTGGTGTGCAGTGCCTGCAGCTGAGATCAGGTGATGGTGTGCAGTGCCTGCAGCTGAGGTCGGGTGGTGGTGTGCAGTGCCTGCAGCTGAGGTCAGGTGATGGTGTGCAGTGCCTGCAGCTGAGGTCAGGTGGTATGTACTGTCTGCAGCTGAGGTCAGGTGGTGGTGTGTACTGTCTGCAGCTGAGGTCAGGTGGTGGTTTGGAGTGCCTGCAGCTGAGATCAGGTAGTGATGTGCAGTGCCTGCAGCTGAGGTCAGGTGATGGTGTACAATGCCTGCAGCTGAGGTCAGGTGGTGGTATGCACTGTCTGCAGCTGAGGTCAGGTGATGGTGTGCAGTGCCTGCAGCTGAGGTCAGGTGATGGTGTGTAGTGCCTGCAGCTGAGATCGGGTGATGGTGTGCAGTGCCTGCAGCTGAGGTCAGGTGATGGTGTGCAGTGCCTGCAGCTGGGGTCAGGTGGTGGTGTGCAGTGCCTGCAGCTGAGGTCAGGTGATGGTGTGCAGTGCCTGCAGCTGAGGTCAGGTGGTATGTACTGTCTGCAGCTGAGGTCAGGTGGTGGTGTGTACTGTCTGCAGCTGAGGTCAGGTGGTGGTTTGCAGTGCCTGCAGCTGAGATCAGGTGGTGATGTGCAGTGCCTGCAGCTGAGGTCAGGTGATGGTGTGCAGTGCCTGCAGCTGAGGGCAGGTGATGGTGTGCAGTGCCTGCAGCTGAGGTCAGGTGATGGTGTGCAGTGCCTGCAGCTGAGGTCAGGTGATGGTGTGCAGTGCCTGCAGGTGCGGTCAGGTGGTGGTGTGCAGTGCCTGCAGCTGAGGTCAGGTGGTGATGTGCAGTGCCTGCAGCTGAGGTCAGGTGATGGTATGTACTGTCTGCAGCTGAGGTCAGGTGGTGGTGTGTACTGTCTGCAGCTGAGGTCAGGTGGTGGTGTGTACTGTCTGCAGCTGAGGTCAGGTGATGGTATGCAGTGCCTGCAGCTGAGGTCAGGTGGTGGTGTGCAGTGCCTGCAGCTGAGGTCAGGTGGTAGTGTGCAGTGCCTACAGCTGAGGTCAGGTGGTGGTGTGCAGTGCCTGCAGCTGAGGTCAGGTGGTGGTGTGCACTGTCTGCAGCTGAAGTCAGGTGATAGTGTGCAGTGCCTGCAGCTGAGGTCAGGTGGTGGTGTGCAGTGCCTGCAGCTGAGGTCAGGTGGTGGTGTGCAATGCCTGCAGCTGAGGTCAGGTGGTGGTGTGCAGTTCCTGAAGCTGAGGTCAGGTGGTGGTGTGCAATGCCTGCAGCTGAGGTCAGGTGGTGGTGTGCACTGTCTGCAGCTGAAGTCAGGTGATAGTGTGCAGTGCCTGCAGCTGAGGTCAGGTGATGGTGTGCAGTGCCTGCAGCTGAGGTCAGGTGGTGGTGTGCAGTGCCTACAGCTGAGGTCAGGTGGTGGTGTGCAGTGCCTGCAGCTGAGGTCAGGTGGTGGTGTGCACTGTCTACAGCTGAAGTCAGGTGATAGTGTGCAGTGCCTGCAGCTGAGGTCAGGTGGTGGTGTGCAGTGCCTGCAGCTGAGGTCAGGTGGTGGTGTGCAATGCCTGCAGCTGAGGTCAGGTGGTGGTGTGCAGTTCCTGCAGCTGAGGTCAGGTGGTGGTGTGCAATGCCTGCAGCTGAGGTCAGGTGGTGGTGTGCACTGTCTGCAGCTGAAGTCAGGTGATAGTGTGCAGTGCCTGCAGCTGAGGTCAGGTGATGGTGTGTAGTGCCTGCAGCTGAGGTCAGGTGGTGGTGTGCAGTGCCTGCAGCTGAGGTCAGGTGGTGGTATGCAGTGCCTGCAGCTGAGGTCAGGTGGTGGTGAGCAGTGCCTCCAGCTGAGTTCAGGTGGTGGTGTGCAGTTCCTGCAGCTGAGGTCAGGTGGTGGTATGCAGTGCCTGCCAGGATGTAGGCTGCTCCTCTTTGTGGTATCTTGCTATAGAGATCGTTTAGTTTGTCTCTAAAGTTTTTGTCGAAAAACTTTTTTAAATATGTGAACTTAAAAGTTAACAGCAATATGGCAAGCTCCCTTTCTTCCTTATTCCCTAGGAGTGCAACTACTTCAGATAATTCTCATCCATATTGTCTGTTTAATTTATTTCACCTGCAAGAAGTATAGTTAGTTAGCAAGCAACCGGCATGTGCTATGGACTTACTGACTTGTAGCCTTGCATGTACTTGCTATCTATTGGGTCTTGTCACCTGAGGTAATAGTTGTATAACAGATTGCTGTAGCGATCTGCACCTGCCTGACTTTTGTCTGCTTTCAGAAGAGTTGCACAATAGATGGAGAAAGTCCTGTCTTGAACTTGATGCCCCTGTACTGATGAGCAGTTTGCAGTGTTGCTCACATATGAAGTGTGTTAGGTACTTCATCACTGACTTACAGTCTTAGGTTAAACATCAAGGACCCAAATTTCCTTTTTCAGTGGCCTGGGTGCACTGATTGCAGGTGTAAGGGTGGAAGACTGTGTGATCAGGAAGTGCACAGAGCACCGAAAGCTGTGGCCACCGTCTGTCCAGCATCTTCTCCGTCCGTTGGGGAGGGCAGGCTCTATGCAAACACCTAGGAACCTGTTCTAAAAGCTTTGCGTTTTCTGTACCACATCTTCCTTCTCATATAGGTTCTCTGCTCAGTTATTTTTAAACCCACAGTCTTGAGATAGGTGACCCTGTACACCCCAATGGGACCCAGCTTCTAGCATCACCAACGATTATCAGGGTAGATGGACAAGATTGTGATCCCTACAGCAAGAGGCCAAGTTCCCACTGCAGATTCTCTCCCTGCCCACTCTTGACTTTCTCCTCTCTGCTTTTTTCTTTGCTACCTGCCTCCCCGCCTCCCTGCCTCTCCTCCCCACTTCCTTGAGATAGCTGTTTTAATTCCTATGGTTCTGCTGGAACAGCTGGCAAGGTCTCCGTTAGGTGCAGTCCTGTTAGGGGGCTTTAGACAGTCTTCCATCTTATAACCCCTGTTTAGTCATTCTAAAAAAGTTTATAATGGCAGAAGATGTGGTGGTTCTGTTTTTCCCTGGGGCAAATTCCTCCACCTCACTTGAGGCTTTTAGCTTCTGCCAATCATTCCTAGACCAGAGCTCTAATTATGAGAAGTCCACAGGTGCTGTTTTGGAGTCAGAAAAAAAGAGGCAGGAACTGAAGCTGAGGCCACCGAGGAATACTACTTACTGGTTTGCTGGATTTGCTTTTTACATAACCTAGGATCACCTTATGGCTGGCTCTCCAACATCAATCATTAATCAAAAAATGCCTAGCGACTTGCCTAGAGGCTAGTACATGGAGGCACTTTCTTAAGTTTTCCTCTTCCTGGAAGACCCCAACTTGAGTGTCAAGTAGATGAAAACTGATTGACACCGATGGGGATACTATTTCTCTCACTTGCTTCTCTTTGGTCATGTTTTACGGGAATTAGCCTGGTAACCTACCACCTACAGATCATGACTCCTTCCCGTTTCCCTTTACTTGTTTCTAGCCCATTAATAATACCGAGAAATACCCATGATATAGTTGTAATACAGCTGGCTTTGAAACTTTTCTCTCTCCCTGAATTTATGTATGTGG
Organism: Apodemus sylvaticus; assembly: GCF_947179515.1. Lineage (NCBI taxonomy): Eukaryota > Metazoa > Chordata > Mammalia > Rodentia > Muridae > Apodemus > Apodemus sylvaticus. The sequence goes on along the minus strand of NC_067484.1, from coordinate 39,052,745 downwards.
CCAAGAACCACGGCTGTTGATGAGGATCTGCTTCCACTGTTCCTTCATCGTCTCCATTTTCTAGCTCACTTCTTGTCTGTGTCTCTCATTTTCTAGCGTCTTGCCCGAACTGGGATCATCGTGACCACTAGTGAGGCTGTCCTCCTACAGCTGGTGGCTGACAAAGATCACCCAAAGTTCAAGGAAATCCAGAACCTAATTAAGGCGAGTGCCCCGGAGTCTGGTCTGCTCTCCAAAGTATAGAAGGATCGGGATGCTTCTTCCCTCCAGGCAACAGGACCGCAAGCCAGACAAGCCCTTGTCTCTACTAGAACTAACATGTCAAGACAACAGCAGCTCCCTCTTTGCAGCTCTTAGTAACACTTAACTGGCTAGACCATTGGGTACAAGTGTTTAGTTACAATGTCAGGCTTCAGGTGCTGCTTATCTTGTTTCCTAACAAGCTTTTAGTTATTAAGACAAATTACCATGGAGGTGCCTGTCTCGTCTATACTGTATACTCTGACCGTATCTTATCTTTCCAAAGTGCACCCTCTGGTGAAGTTTTCTTAAATTGTGCACTTTAATGGGGAAAAAAAAACTACCTACCACAATGATTTGACTTTTATTTTGTTGTAAAACATCCGTTGTAATGTCAGTGTATACCCAGTGATTTCGCTTCCCCGGCTGACTGGCCAGTGATTGCTGGATGAGAATTGACAAACAGGACTCTGGATAGTGTATCTACTCCTCTCACAGTGTTGGAGTTGCTGACTGAGTGAGGTGCATTGACTTAACCAGAGCAAATTATCTTAAATATTGTGTATCTGCCATGATTGCGTTCATTTTCTTATTTCTGTTACCATCTTTGTGGATTTTCTTCCTATGAATAACAGTCTATGTTAACATTTTTCTTCCACTGAATGTTTTACTTCCTCCTTGGTTATTTTAAATTTGTGAACAGATGGGACTGGTTTGCAGTGCTGGGTCATTGACAGAGGTATGCCCTAACATAATGCCTTTATAGTCTTTTTGAGTGCATCTTTTACTATACACAGGAGTTGGTAGAAAAATAAACACTAGGTAAAATGTAGTTTCAAATGCTCATTTGCCCCTTCAAACATTGTTATGGCTGACGTCATCAACCGGACTCATAGGGTTAATACTGTGGTCATCGTTAACCCGTCAATAAACTTATTTTCATTTCATACTGATTAGTGCTTAAAAATATTTTTAATGTATGTTGTGATATGTGGACTATTACTCTCTTTGTATAAAATTAAAGAAAATATATTATGTGGGTGAAAGATTGTTTTGTTTCCCATGACTCCATGAATATTAGTCAGTGAATTTTGATGAGTTTTCAAAGGTAACAGATTTGGTATTTATAAGCTTATAACTCATCGTAACTTTCAAAGGAGGAGAATCTTCTGCAGGCCCAGGCTGATAGAGTTCCTGCAGGATTTTCCTGTTAGGACTATAGAAATGTGTTTTGTTATTTAAGCCTTGGTAAGATACTACAACCTAGTGTTCTTCTTGATGTGCTTAGTTGTTCTCAACCTTTGGGCAGTGACCACAGGGGTCACATATCAGATATCTTGCATATCAGATATTTGCATTAAGATTCATGACGGTAGTAAAGTTACAGTTATGAAGTAGCAGTGAAAATAATTTTATGGTTGGGAGTCACGGTAACATGAGGAACTGTATTAAAGGGTTGCAGCATCAGGAAGGTTGAGAGCTACTGCTTAGAAGATGATTCTAGAAAGAAGCATCATATAGTCATCCACATTTTAAAATAATTTACAATAAATTAATCTAGCATTTTTCAAACTTTTATTATCCAGAGTGCTTGCTAAAATACTAATTCTAGATTTTTCCTTCCCCTTCATTTAAAAAAAAAAAAGGCATTACCACTGGCAATGCATGGAATTAATGTAGGAAGGTTTCCCTCCCTTGTACCCATGCCTCTTCCACAGCTAAAGCCAGCTCTGAGGCCCTAATTAGTGTCCTGTGGCTACACTAACAAAACTCCACAGACACCATGTCTCAAGACGACAGACTGTTTCATCTCAATTCTGTAGAGTTCTAGGGCTTACTGTGCTGAGATCAAAGCTTGTATTGCAAGACTATGATCTTTTCTGGGCCTTGTATAAGGGATGACTTTTATCTTGCAGTTCCTGTGGGAGTTTTTGTTTGTTTGGTTTATTTGTTTGTTTTGTCCCATTACTTCCATCTTCTCAGGCAACAAGTACAGGTCCTTAGGTCCCTTCTGACTCCCTTCTGCTGGCCTAAGATCTCATGTGATTTAAGGTTTCTAATTAGCAACCGTATTCCACCTGCAGCCTTAACACCCTTTGGCCATGTATCTCTGTTCCGGGATCTAGGGTTTAAGACATAAGTATCTTCACACAGACATCATCTAGTAAGTGCAAATTGAATTAAGTTGTATCAGGTCCAGGAATGTAAATACATGGAAGCTCAGATTAATTGTGAACTCTGCCTTCTCTTTTCTGTTTTTTGAATCATGCCAAGAAGGTGGCAAGGCTTTTACTTTATGATTATTGGAAAACTGAATTGATTGTAATACTTTGAAATGGAAGTGTCCGTGACTTTGTAGGATAATGGAATTCCTTTCATTGACATAAATAAAGAACTTTAGAATGTAAACAAGAAGGGTCCAGTGTGTTGAATCTTGAGGGGGCTGGGAGCAGCAGGAAGCTCCTTACAGAAATGCTCAACATCTGTGCAAACTTAATCTAAAGTTAAACTGGTAACTTACTCCAGCCAGGAAACTGATATTTTGTTATGTCCATTGAAATAGCACATTTCTTGACTTAAATGGATTAATTTTACTCTTTCAAAATTATTTGGGCAAGTATGACTTTATAGCTGGGGAGAGAGATTAAGGGCCCAGTCAAAGGTTCGTTTTCGTTCTATGACTTTGGACTTTAGAGATGCAGTGTTTAGGGCACAGAGATGGCTTTTCTCAACTCATTCAGTAAGAGGAGAACCAGTTACCTGACTCCATGTCCTGTACTTTTCACTTCATCACTGATACTAGGAGTCGTTACTCAGCAATGTTAGAGGTGATCGGAGGTTGGAGAACAATAGACATGTACTGAGGATTTTGCTTTCTTTACAAAAACACAGAAATCAAAATGTGTTTTCATTCAAATCCCATGTGTGGGGACATAAGACTGCTTTACACTGTCCACAGAAGGTGACTAGGATTTGCCTTGTGCCCTAGCAGAGACATGATTTTGCCATCTGCAGATAGTTTCTGCAATTGTGTGATGTTTGGAATTCTGGGGACTTTTTAGAAGGTATATAAATGCTAGGGTCCCAAGAGGTTATTCATTGGTTATTATTGTGGGTTATTCATTGGTTGTTGATTGTTGTTGGTCACAATGTATCAAGAAGGCATGCACAAAGAAGAAACAAGAAGTTAGATATACTGACAGTAAAGATCAAACTTGCCCCCCAAGGAATCCAGTGTCCCTAATCAGCAAGAAGTTGTCTAATGATAATGTCATCCCCTTTCCAACCTCTGACCTTATTCAGGGATCTCATTTCTTTCCTCTCTGTCCTTTTTTTCTCTTCTATCTAGTGTTAGGGGGTTGAAAGGGTGGAAGAATAAAGTGGAAAGGGGTAGAAGAAAGAAGAACCCACAAAATAGCAAAAGACTGGCTACATAGGTGCAGAAAAGTCCACATTCATCCATGTAACCTTGTTCTGTTTTGATGAGCAAAGTTCTTGGGATATGCTTGCCCTCGGTGACTGTTGTATATGCTCGGCACATAGAGTGGCACTATTTGGAGGTGTGGCCTTGTTGGAGTAGGTGTGTGCATGTGGGCTTTAAGACCCTCATCCTAGCTGCCTGGAAGCCAGTCTTCTGCCAGTAGCCTGCAGATGAAGATCTCTCAGCTCCTGCACCATGCCTGCCTGGAAGTTGCCATGTCCCTGCCTTGATGATAATGATGATAATGGACTGAACCTCTGAACCTGTAAGCCAGCCCTAATTAAATATTGTCTTTATAAGACTTGCCTTGGTCATGGTGTCTGTTCACAGCAGTAAAACCCTAACTAAGACACCCTCTGATAGTTTGGGGTGCTCTCTCTTTAATGCTTCTTCCATAATATGCATTCAGCAGTCTGTTCTTCTTGATATCTTTCCCTGAAGCATATTTTCCTAACTAATTTGAGGGAAAGAATAACAGTATGAAAATACCATTTTCATCATCAAATAACTCTAAATTTCTGCTGGAGTAAAACTATGACTACTGCTTTAGCCCTCACAGAGCACTGCTGTGCTGCAGTTAAACTCTTGATATGAAAAATCAACCCACTAGTTATCACAGTATATATTGGTTACTTTGAATTGAGATGGATTTTTAAATGTTTAGAATTGATTCCTAAAATTCCTATATTTTTGTTGTTTATCTTGTACATTAGTTTTATTTCCTGTCTGTGACAGAATAAGAGAGCATCTTATCAAGAACACTCAGTTTTAGAACACAGATTCTTGAACTTTGCTGAGAAGAGATCTTAAATGAACTTGCCACATGTACAAAGATGAGAAATACTGAACATTCTATTTATCTTTCTTGAACAAGTATTGTGTTAAAGACCCCAAGGATCACTCAACAAAAGTCAAAATTTGAGTCTTTATTAAGCCTGCTGTAGACTGACTAGAAAGAAACCTGTCTCACAAGGGAACCTTGGCTGCTTTCTGTAGGGAGCTTTTAAAGGAAAAAAATATATAATAATATAAAATTATATATATATATATATATATATATATATATATATATATATATGTATATGCATATATATATTATTTTTGGCACTTCGGCACTTGCAGGGGGACGTAGAACAAGCAAGCAGTTTGACAGAAGCAAGAAGCAGCAGTTAGGTTGGGCATTTTGACCTCAAGTCTTTTGGACAGAGTTGGGTAATTTTCTAGAGGACTTTCCCATAGGAGAGGATATGAAGGAGGTAGTTTAGCTGTGAGTTAAACTTTAGATGGCGGCAGCAAGGACAAAATGGAGGAACCTTGGCCCTGCCACAGTGTCAGTGGTATGCATGCTTGTGTATAGGTGTTTAAATATATGTCCATGCGTGTTTGAAGGGGTACTTGTTAGTGGGTTAAGGTGTTTGTGAAGGCCCAACACTGATCACTATAGTTTTCTTCTTCAGTCAATCTCTACCTTATTCTTGAAGGCAAAGCCCCTCAGTTATACCCACACTTCACTGATTGGGCTATTCTAGGTAGCCAGTTTACTCCTGGGATCCCACTCTGCGTTTCAAGAGGTAAAGTTACAGGCAAGCCACCATGTCCACTGAGACTTTACTCAGCTTTCAAGGCAAGCACTTTACCTACTGAACCATCTTTTCAAACCTTATAATCAATATATTAAAAGCCTTGTGGTTTTATTTTACAGTGTATATATCGATGGGGAGGATGAAATATACTGCTTTTATTTGTGAATAATATCTTACAATTAGAAAAATTCTGCATGCATTTAGCATGTATATAATGAAAAATTCTTTTAACTTGTAGTATATAACTGACCTGTTAATCCCTATGACAAAGATAAGATAGCCCTTTAAAATTTCTACTTCCTGCTGTCTAAGAACTTTCATCTGTCAGTCTACGTTGTTAAATACAGTTCTGGGAAATGTTTGCTGAAGTCATTATGTTCTCAAAGCAGTTTAACATATGGACTCTGCCTTGCTGGTGCTCACCTGATCCAGTGAGACTTTGTTTTGTTTTTATTCGATATATTTTTATATACATTTCAAATGATTTCCCCTTTTCTGGCTCCCCACTCCCAGAAAGTCCCATAAGCCCTCTTCCCTCCCCTGTTCCCCCATCCACCCTTTCCCACTTCCCCGTTCTGGTATTACCCTATACTGCTGCACTGAGTCTTTCCAGAACCAGGGCTACTCCTCTGTTCTTGGACATTATTTGATATGTGGATTATGTCTTGGGTATTCCAAGTTTCTAGGCTAATATCTGCTTATCAGTGAGTGCATACCATGACTGATCTTTTGAGACTGGGTTACCTCACTTAGTATGATGTTCTCCAGCTCCATCCATTTGTCTAAGAATTTCATGAATTTATTGTTTCTAATGGCCAAATAGTACTCCGTTGTGTATATATACCACATTTTTTTGTATCCATTCTTCCGTTGAGGGATACCTGGGTTCTTTCCAGCTTCTGACTATTATAAATAGGGCTGCTATGAACATAGTGGAGCACATATCCTTATTACATGCTGGGGAATCCTCTGGGTATATGCCCAGGAGTGGTATAGGAGGATCCTCTGGAAGTGACGTGCCCAGTTTTCTGAGGAACCACCAGACTGACTTCCAGAGTGGTTATACCAATTTGCAACCCCACCAGCATTGGAGGAGTGTTCCTCTTTCTTCACATCCTCGCCAACACCTCCAGTCTCCTGAGTTTTTAATCTTAGCCATTCTGACTGGTGTAAGGTGAAATCTCAGGGTTGTTTTGATTTGCATTTCCCTAATGACTACATTTTTTAAAAGGAGCTGGCTGATCATGCACTGTCATCCCTGGGAATCTGCCTGACCTTCCCTCCATGCACTCTCCCCAACCCATTAGATCAATTCCAGATCCCACATCCAGTGTCTCTACCTAACCTGGATACCCTTGCCTGTGCCACAACCAACCCTGAGCACTCTGCTAAGACCCACTCTGACTGTCCTGACCTACAGGCCCTTTCCATACCAAAGTTCTACTCCTACACTCCAGGCTTGGAGCAGGATGAATATCCTACACAGCAGGATCATATGAATGAATATCCTACATTCATCACTACACAGCAGGCAGTCCTCTCTGTCTATCTGACTTGACTTCATTCAACCTAAGCCATCGCCAATCTCTAAACCTAAACCATCCACACATCTTCTTGTCTGCTCCAAGCTCCTTTGTCCATATCATATATACAACTAAGACGTTCTCATGCCAAGATCTCATTGCAAAGATACAAGCAATACAAAAGAGCAAGCCAGTATCTCCTCTCCGAAACCTACCAGTCCTGTAGAAAGGTTTGCCAATGGGAACTGCCTAAATTGAACCCCAGGACTCAGAACTTAAAAGAACAACCATAAACTTCATCAAAGAATTTAAGAAGTTTAAAGAAAACACACAAAGAGCTCATGGAAATAAGGGAAAAGAACACAAGGAGTATAAATACCTGAGTGATCCCAAGAAGCCAGGACTCTAATGCTGATCAATATGAAGACAATCCAGGACTTGAAAACAGAATTCAAGAAAGAAATAGAAACGTTGTAGAGCTCAAGCTGAAATGAAGATGAAATGAAAAACCAGTAACCCAAGAAGAGAAGTCAAAGCAAGGCCTTATAATTGGAATGAATTAAGGGGAAAACAGAATACCAAGACTCACAGATAAAGTAAAGCTTCTAGGCAGAGTAAGAAAGGATCGTGAGAAGTTTAAGAAAACACAGGAAAGGAACATAAAGGTGGACACCATGAAAAAACCAAATGATATACAAATTTTAGTTATAGGAGAAAAATCCTAAGTTGGTGGTATAGAATAGCTCTTCAACAAGATCATGGGAGGGTGTGAGGAGGGAACAGCAGAAAAGAAAGATACACAGATGTAAGAAATACACAGAACACCAAATAGACAAGACCGGAAAACAAAATTGCAAAGAGATATATTATAGTCAAAACACTTAAGTACATACAATCAAGAAAGTGTGTTAAAAGCTGAAAGAAAAAAAAATCATGTCACAAATAAAAGAAAAACCATCAGAATAGCGGCTGATTTCTCAAAAGAAACTCAGAAGAGCTTGGAGCATTATCATTACCAACCTACAGTAATGTATGTAGTGAAACAATTCACCGTAGTTGCAGAAGAAAAAAATTCCTGTGATAGAAAAAGCCAAAATAAATTTAAATCCAACAAACCAAACATAAAATAGAGGGAGTAATATATCAGGCTAAAGAGAGGAATGACATAGTCAGTGGACTGTGGAAAGAAACATGGAGCCAACCATAATTACTAAAACAGAAAGGACCCCTGAGAACACAAACAACACCAAAATTCAACAACATAATGACCACAATTAATGCACACATTTCAGTGATAACTTTAAATGTTAATGGCCTCAATTCTCCAGTCAAAAGACACATGGACTGACTGACTAGATCAAGAAACAAAATCCATCTGTGCTGTCTCTACAATAAACACAGCTTTAAAGATGGGGCAGTGTCCCAGAAGACAAAAATACTCCAATCAAATAGGAACAGAAAGCAAGCAGGCGTCGATCCCAATATCTAACAAAATAGTCTTCAAACTGAAATTAATCAGAAGAGCTAAAGAGCAACATTTCATTCTAGTCAAGGGCACAGTTAATCAAGAAGACATTACTATGCTGAATATATAATCAGATTCTGTTGTATCCTACTGTATTTAAAGACAGGTGGCTTTAATACTCCACTTTCCAATACCCAGGTCAGCTGTATGAGAGAGAGAGGAGGGGGGAGAGAAACATTAGAATTAAATGACATCATATATCAAATATAGTTGACAGATATTTATAGCATATCCCACCCAGACACTGACTAATTCTACGCAGCATGTGTGTGTGTGTGTGTGTGTGTACACAGCTCCTCTAAAATAGATCACTTCCTGATACACAAATCTTTACAAGATAAAAGTTTGAAATAACTGTCTTATTCAATGTAATAAAACTTAAAATCAACATTAAACAACTCCTAATAGATTCACAAACTCATGAAAACTAACTATATGATGAATGGGTTAAAGAGGAAATCAAGAGAGAAATAAAAAGTTTCCTGGAATTGAATGGAAAAGAAAAACACAACAAAGCCGGAGACTTACTGAAAACATTTACACCTCTAAGTGTCTGCATTAAAAATCAGAAAGAGGACAACTAAGTGACTTAATAATGCAGCTCAAAAATTTGGAAACCAATCCAAATCCAATCCTAGTTAATGCCAGGAAATAATGAAATCAAAACAGAAATTAATAAAATAGGAGAATATAGGAAAAAAGTGCGTATTCTATGAGAGGATAAGATTGTTTACAGACTCGTGGCTTAACAAAGCAAAAGAGAGGCCCCAAATGAACATATTCACAAAACAACAGGAAACATTACATTAGATACCAGAAAAATTCAGAACATTTTAAACTAATAATATATAAACCCATACTCCATTAAGTTGGAAACCCTAAAAAAATAATAATTTTTAGATTCACCAAAATTAAACCAAGAAGAGATCAACAATCTAAACAACTCAATAAATGATAAGATTGAAATAGTAATAAAATGTCTTCCAAAGCCCAAATCAGATGGACTAACAGTAAAATTAAGATTTTCTAAGAACTACATCCAATCTTTATTAAACTATTCAAAAGCAAAAAGAGAAAAACAAAACTCTTTCTATGAAGCTGTTATTACTCTAGTGCCAAAATCAGGTAATGACACATATAAAAGAAAACTATAGCTCAATATCATTATAGAATAGATTCAAAATTAATCAATAAAATATGTAAAAAGAATACAAACATACATCAAAAAGATTACACACCAAGATGGAGTTGACATTATCCCTGAAATTCAGGGGTGCTACACTATGCACAATCAATAAATGTAATAAACATAATTGAATTTAAAGACATATGTGAATTTAAAGACATATGTGAACTTAAAGACAAAAATCACATAATCATCTCAATAGATGCTGAAAAGGCCTTTGACAAAATCCAATGTTTTTCCTCATCAAGGAAACTTCTCTTTGCAATAGGTGGAAATTATTACAGCAAATCACAACCTATCAAAATGCTGAGTTGCGGAGTACAACCCCAATGGGTACATCTATAGGAAAACTCCCAAACCTAAGTTTCAGGGATACTTGGGGAAGAGAAGTGTCTTTGGGTTTCCATTGCTGTGAAGAGACACCTTGACCAAAGCAACTGTTATAAAGGAAAACATTTCATTTGGGGATGGCTTACAGTTTCTGAGGTTCAGTCAGTTATTATCATGCTGGGAAGCATGGCAGCAGACATGATGTGGAGGAACTGAGAGTTCTACATTTGATCCACAGATATCCAGGAGAAACTGGCATCTGCAGGCAGCTAGAAGGAAACTCTCATTCCCCACAGGGCAGATCTTGAGTATAGGAGGCCTCAAAGCCCACAAACATTGATGAAGTCCCTCCCACAAGACCGTACCTCCTCCAATAAGGATGATGGAGGAGGAAGAACAAAATTGTGTCTGTTGGGTCTGGTGACAATGCCTTTAATCTCAGCAGAAAGAGGTAGATGTCTGAGTTTAAGGCCATAGTGAATTCTAGAGTAAGGAAGATCTGGGTGGTTGTCTATTAATGGTTGTCTATTAATGGCAGCCTTCTGGTGAATAACCTGTAGGGAAGGTAGGACTTCTGTTGAGCTCTATACAATCTTTATTTATCTGAACTCAGAAGGAAGTTCATCCTTGGAGACTAGAAAGAGGAGGCAGGTTGGCTTTGTTCATGGATTCCTCTTGGAAGCTTGGGAAGATTAGGGATTATCCTTGAGCCAACCTTTTTTCTCTAGCCCCTCTCTGAGGCCTTGTATAATGGAATACCACAGGCAATAGAAAGAGGGTAGAGGGTAGGAAAGACTAAAAGAGGGGACTTTTCTTTGTGGATTCAGAGTAACACTGTTAGGAAACGGTTTTGCAGGTGTAGCCTGTTGGAGGAAAGGTGTGCCTGTGTTCAGGCACAAAGTACTGTGCGTTGTGTAATGATTATCTTTGTATTAATCACGTGCTGATTTCTCAGTCCCCATACATGTTTACAAAATTGCTCCCCAATTAGTCCCTGATTGGTCAATTAAAAAGCTGATCAGCCAATGACTGAGCAGGGAAGAGACTGAGGCTAGACTTCCTTCCACCCAGGGGAATGGAGAAAGGAGAGAAAAGGAAGTCAGGATTCCCTTAGGGAAGAAAGATCAGCAGATGCTGTGAGAAAACAACTTCCAGAGAACCAGATCAGATCAGCACTAAATGGGGAATTTGACTGGGAGGTAGCCATATTAGCATGGATTAAAATAGAGTAATACTACTCAGTTGTTGTACCTTTAAAGCTTGTTAAATAAATACAATAGTCTTGCCTCAATTATTTGGAAGCTAGCTGGGGCAAGAGGAAAACTGCAATAAGTATTTATAAATTGCACTAACACTCTATAAGAAGGTCCAATAAAGTCATTGGTTCTCCAAAGTGAACATTGGGTAGAATTTTGCTTCAGTTTGTCATTGGGAATTTAAGAAGAGGAGTAGATGTTGCTTAGTCTGCCTCTAGAAAGTAATTTGACAACAGTGGGCATGTGCACATGGGTGGGCTGGTGCTTGGGGTGTCCAAAATGGGGGAGGATCCTTGGAGTTGGTTCCAAGTGGACATAATCTGGTCCATAAGGAAACCTGAGGTCTTCTGTAAAATCATGTCATGCTCCTAACCACTGCACCATCTCTTTCCAGCCTCTTGAAAGGAAAGGTTTGTGGTTCTAGTTTTTCTTCAAGTATCTATATACATTGATTTGGATTTCCTTTTAGTTTTTTTTTTTTTTTTTTTTTAGCCTCATGTCTTTTCTTTTTTCCAGTCAGGTTTATTAAGTCCATTAAACTCATTCATTCTTGGTTTATTCTGTGCCAGCAATGTCTGCATTATTCTAAAGCCACCTGCCCTGTAAGTCACGGATGTATTAGCATGAAGAAAAGCAGATAGTGTGATAACAATGTCACTTTGATGTTTTTATTAGGATGCTCCTCCAATAGTGAAGGAAAAAAGAAGGAAACGAAAAGCAGGGGGTCTGCAGAAGAAGAAAATGAGCCCTTCTCTTCTCAATTAACTACCACTTTGTTTCCAGAAGTCCTACACCCCATTTGGATAATGATAAAGCACAACTCCCTGTTCAGGGCTTTCTGCGGCTTCCATCGCACAGAGCAGTCACTTTGGAGCACACCTGCCATAGATGACGCTTTGGGGTGTGATGTAATTGTTAGTTGCACTGTATATTTTACTGGCTTCAGATTTGTCCATTGTTCTTGCAGCTGTTTCCTTGCTGAACAGTTCCTCCCACCTCAGACGGTGACTGCAAGAAATGAGGCAATGTGCTTTAGACCCTACAGTTAATACGCAGGCAGTCATTGCTAACGTGTATTGAATGCATACTGCTTTGAATTGCGCCTCTGCGAGATAAGAATTTTGTTGTTTGAAATAAAAATTTTTTTGGGGCAGCCCTCACTAAAAATATGGATTGCTTATAAGTTAATGTAATGGAAAGCTGGAGTGTTTATCTCTAAATATTAAGATTCTAGATGCATGAGACCAATAACTGAAGACATTTTTGCTAACACTCAAATTTTAGTATCTGATGGATTATATGTATATGTCTTTATCCTTCTGGATAATTTGGTAAAGTACAAGTACTCTTTGCCCTGGGAAGTCAGCAATCTATTCTTCCATCTAGACAGGGGTGTCTCAAGCAGAATATAAAATAACAAATAGGAGTGAATTTCAAAGGTTAGTGATACCCTTTGTCTCCAAAAATCAAAAATAGGATCACCGAATGAGTTGATAAAAAAATAGAGATTTCCCTTTGCACGCTGGAGGAACTGCCAGTGGCCATTTGAAAGACTTTTTAATTGAAAACATAAAAATTACTGATCATTTTTGATAGCTCTTGACACTTGGAAATTTCTTTTTTATTGAAAACAGATTTTTTTGTGGTATAATGTATTCTAATTTTCCCTCCCCCAACTTCTACCAGCTCTATCTTTTTTTTTAAAGATTTATTTATTGTTATTTGTAAGTACACTGTAGGTGTCTTCAGACACAGCAGAAGAAGGTGTCAGATCTCATTACAGATGGTTGTGAGCCACCATGTGGTTGCTGGGATTTGAACTCAGGACCTTCAGAAGAGCAGTCAGTGCTCTTAACTACTGAGCCATCTCTCCAGCTCTCCTACCAGCTCTATCTTGGTTCAACTTCCCACCCCCTCTAAATCCACAGCCTTTCATTCTTTCTCATTAGAATATGAACAGGTATCTAAAAATGATATAAAATAAGATAAAATAAAACAAACACACCAGAATATGATAAAGCAAACAAACTACCAGGAGACAACGATCCGAAGATAAAGCACACACACACACACACACACACACACACACACACCACATAGACAGAGACATTGACATTTGAACAGATTGAAATCTCATAACTCTAGAAACCGTATTATATACACAAAAGATGTGCGAGGGAAAATAAGTAAATATAATGCCCAGACAAAGCCTTAGGTGACAAAGAACATCCAAAAATACCACTGAGCTAGTTTTATGTTGACCATCCACTGCTGAGCACGGGACCTGCCCTTAAGTGCGGTTTTTATACTCGGTGAGATTCTAATTAGAAACATTTTTTTTCTTTGGAAGTACTTATCCATTGGAGCTAGCCTCTGAGTTAGGGATAGGGTCTTGTGTGTCCAAGCACTGGGGACCCCCATTTGGCTTGAACCTGTGCATGTTGCCACAGTCTCCATGATTCATATGTGTGTCCATCCTATTGTGTTTTCAAGGCCTTGTTTCCTTCCTCGGCATCCTCCATCCTCCACTGGCTCTTACTATCTTTCCTCTGGCTCTTCTGTAGGGTTCTCTGAGCTCCGAGGGCAAGGATTTGATGGAAACATCCCATTTAGGACTCAGTGTTACACTCGAAAATTTTTATCCTCAAGATTAAGAGGCCAGATTAAATTTTGTTGTGATTCAAATTCACATGCATCAAGTGATAAAACAAAAAAAAATCCAATAAAATTAAAATAAAATTAACAAATGTTAATGTCTGACAAATGGTTCTCGGATTAGGAAATGTCCCTTGGGTATCTGACACTTAGTAAAACAGGAGAGTGAATGAATAACCTCACCAATGTCGACTAGCTGGCTGGAAGTAGAAAGGATAAAACATTTTCTAGATCTTCAGCTGGAATTTAGAAAGCAGGTCTATGGCTATTATTCCAGGATAGCATTCCCCATCCTGCCTGCCTGGGAGCCACACGGCCTGTCAGTTGTTAGGAAAACCCTTGAGCAAGTCTTGATGATACTAGAAGCAGGAGCAACTTGGGGTTGGATTAGTTCCAATATTTTTCTTATTATACTGGACAACCCTTTCTGTAAGGTCAGATATATCATAGCTTGATTGCCCTCTCAAGACTTACATTTTTACATTCTTTCTTTAGCAAGTTCATTGGGAAATTGGAAAAAATGCTAAATGCCAAGTGTGTCACTCATTTAAAATTTTCTATTCTGTGCCATTTAAAAAAAAAAGAATTGCATTCAAACCTGCAATTATTTTTTTAGCACGAAACAATTGCTTCAACTTCAAGTCTTTTAGCTGTAGAAGCTCATTTCATCTGTTTTGAATAGTTGCTGTCTTTGACAAATTATGCATATTTTATCTTTTAATAGCTCCATGCTTATCTAAAACTGAAAGCCTTTAGTTCTTTGGAGTATCTGAATATATTACATATTAGCTTTAAGGTCAGTGAGATTATTTAGTGACAATTATAATTTTGAGCAAACCTGGAATGGGTTGATTTGATTGAACATCAGTGGGCGTGCCTACTGTGCTTCTTGTTTGATTTCTTCTCTTACAAAGTAGTGTGATTTGTTTTGACTAATTAAAACAAAATCAGTTTCTATAATGATAAACTGTGCATTTTCAAGCTAAAATTAGACGGCAGTCATATCTGGGATTTGATTTCCTATGAACTCTTCACTTGGTCTGCCACTGTTCTGTGGAGGCCGACAGTAAATGGACATGACACTCCTGGATCAAAAACAGGCCATTGTCACTCAAGTCTTTGCAAGCTGAATGGGCAGTCAGCTCTCTGCTCATTTGCTTTGCTCCCACAGTCACTAGGGTGTTGTTGTTTGCCAGATGAATGCCCTTTCGAGAACAGGTTAACACTGAGTTTTTCTACCAAGCAATAAACAAGCTTTCTCTGTGCCCAAAGGAACTGTTATCTCAACAATCAAAGCTACCTGATCAATGCTGAGAAATAGATTGGGTACAAAGTCTTCCTAGCTTTAACTTCTTGGTACTCTTATCAAGAACAGCAGTAACACAAGGGTTACAGAGGAATGCCTTCCAGCAGATAGGCATATGCAAGACCCCCCAAAAACCGAGGGTGCCCCAGCACCCCACACCCCGGAAGGCAACACCCAAATCACTCGCGAGAAATGGTCTTGATGCAATAGCATGAGGACTTCTTTATTCCAGAATTCTGGGTTCCACAGCCGTACCCCACACAGGGGTAGAGGACTGAGGACCCCGTGCAACAGAAGTCAGGGGTATTTAAAGGGGAAAAATCACAAGACAAGTGTTGGAGGCCACAATTCACAAGGCAAGGGGTGAAGGACAAAACATGCACGGAATGGGGAAGTACAGAATGAGGAAGCAAGGAAGGCTAGAGATTATCTGGAGCAAACGTCCTTTGGGCATTGTATAGTTAAACATTGGAACTAGAACATGGTGGGCTTTCTCAAGCTGAAAGCAGAAAACAAGTTACTCTGTGCTGGGCTAGTTGTTTAGAGGTCTAAAAACATTGAGTTGGGGCGGTCTCTCACATGGTACCCTGAATAGGCAGGGTGGTGCCTGGCAGGGTTTTGGTTCCAACTCACGCTACAGCAACCTTCCAGAGGTTGTACCAGGTTTTCCTATGAAGTGTGGAAAATTGCTGGTAGAATGGTCTTTGGGAAACCTTACTCAGGGCTGAAAATTTGACCCCATAATTTTCATATAACTAAGCAACACACACCACCACAGGAGCTGTTGGTTAATGGTGAGACAAAAACCTGGATCACTCTAAGTATTCAGTGAGCCCTTCATGTTGTTGACAGGATCTGTGGTTTCAAGTTCTGCTTTCTCCCTCAGGATGTTCAGGCACTGCTGCACTCTGGGATGGAAGGACGGGGTGAGAAAGGGGATGGCAATGAGGGTTCTCCAAGGTTTTAGTGTTACACCTCTTTTAGATGGTATTCAATGAAACAGCTCTCTTAGAAAATCTTTGTGAACCAGCTTGTGTTCATACAGTTTATTTGGGGTGAATACAGGCTATATAGGAACCTTGGAGAGTGAGAAGAGAATTTTCAAGGGGAATGTAAGATGTTGGCTAGAGTTTAAACTACTTCGAATGCCTCATTTGTATGCAGAGGCATTCCAGGAATCCCAGGTATTTGCTGGGTGGATTTTTATCATTCTGAAAGAGGAAGTTGAGGTTTGCCAAAGACTACCTGGCCTTCCTCAGGTAAAGGGTTTCTGGGTAGGGCTCCCCAGATGTCAGAGAAGGGGAAGCCCTACTGGAAAAGGGAGTCCTCCATTTTGAGCCTAGCTCATAGGCACTATCCCACATGGTAGACTGTGACCTTAAGTAGCAGGGTTTCTCAACAAGAATAGTCTTATCAAACACAGTCACAACGTGTTGCTGAGTAGGGCTGACTTCACATTTCATTTTGGTTAGCAAAAAATATCACACACAAAGGGCTGGGTGGTTTAAAAGTTATATATTTGGAGTTTTTTTTCTTTTTTCTTTTTTCTAATTTAGGGCATTTTAGATAGTCTGCATGTTCTGAGACCATTCCCTTTCTACTTCTTAAAGCATATTTTATAAATTAAAAACAGAACTTGTAATTTCTGTGAAGATACAAATTATGCTATGTGTATGTTGATATTTTCAAAATAGTTTTATCATTTCCTATTCAAACCTTAAAATGTCAGCTATATTGAAAACCTTAACAAAGAAATATGTAAAGGCCGCTTGGGATTGGAAAAGTGTTATGTAACTAAAACAAAGAGCACAGTTCAGATAAATAAAAGACAGAAGGGAAGGAAGAATAGAAGGAAGAAAGAGAAAGGAAGGAAGAGAAGAGAAGAGAAGAGAAGAGAAGAGAAGAGAAGAGAAGAGAAATTCAACAACCTTGTCATTATTTGATAATATTTTGGTTCTACAAAGTAGGTTTTAACAGATTTTAGAGGCTGGGAAGATGGCTCAACAGTTAAGAGGTTGTCTCACTTTTCCAGAAGACCCAAGCGTGCGTCGGGTTCCTGCAGGTACTGTGTTTGCTCATGAACACAGTTCCACAGGCACATAAATAATGATGAAGAATTTTAGGTCATAAGGGAAAAAAATCCAGGCAAACATTAGCTACTGAGAGTTCTTTGGAATCAATGTATAGTATATGCGAGTTTGCTCATTAATTCCCTCAGTGTTGCTTTTCTGATTATCTATATAATGAAAGCCCTTCTCCTGGGGACAGTTGAAGAAGAACTCCTGTTTCTGAAGCAACCAGTGTAGAGATAGAATGTAAGCAGAGTAGTCTGTGTCAAGATGCAGGACTGTGCACAGGGATCGCTAGTATTATCAAAGTTTTGTATTTGTGTTTATTGGCTTTCTGCTAATGTAGCAAAATACCTGATATTATTATCAAGGTCAAAATACCTTCCCTTAAAATGGGGAAGCTTTCTCTCTCTCTCTCTCTCTCTCTCTCTCTCTCTCTCTCTCTCTCCCTCCCTCCCTCTCTCTCTCCCTCTCTCCCTCTCTCCCTCTCTCCCTCTCTCCCTCTCTCCCTCTCTCCCTCTCTCCCTCTCTCCCTCTCTTTCTTTCTTTCTTTCTTTCTTTCTTTCTTTCTTTCTTTCTTTCTTTCTTTCTTTCTTTCTTTCTTTCTTTCTTCCTTCCTTCCTTGGCTCTGGTTTCAGTCTGGTTAAATGACTCCATTGCTTGTGGCCCCATTGTGAGGATGTAAACTATGAAAGGAGTGTGTGGTAAAGGTATATACCCACCTCATAGCCGTGACATAGAAGATGCTGATATCCCGACTGCCTTTGTGAGATTATGCCCCAAATGACCTCTGGCTTCTTACCAGGACCCAGTAATGAAATTCAGATGAACAAGGCTTCAATACATGAGCTTTTGAAGGCAATTCCACATAACAACTGTATACAACTTTTCTAGTCCACCACATCTTTATTATATTTGTTTGAATGTATTAGTTTAATATATTAAGCATTTCTTATTACTTTTTTTAATAGAACAGAAACTTTACTCCAAGTTCATAGTCGTTTATCATATCTAATTATTTTCTTTGTGCCTATGTGCATGTTCACATTTGTGTGCACATCTGTGAGAACACACACACACTTGAGAGCAGGAGGAGGTCCAAAGACAACTTGTCCAAGTTGCCTTTCTCCTTCCACCATGTAGGTTCTGGGCATCAAATTCCCAAGCTTCTATGCAGGTAGGCATAAACTGTTCATAAATGGTATGAACCAGACACCTGACTGTAAATCAAAAATGTTTTCTCTCTTTTATCTGATTCATAGCCTGTCGGATAGTATTTTATCCTCTGACTCAGACATTAAGTACCTGGCATTCTGTATGTGCTGGGACTTTCAATATATAATTTCTGTTTGATGGGCTGTGGGACTTAATGTAGAGCCCTGAAAATCCCTCTCAGTTGTCAAAGGACCACCTGTTAATACCTATACCAGGGAGCTATCTAAATATCTACTGGGAAGGCTAAATATTTGTTTCAGGTGCAATCATTTTTGGTGAATGACAGCAGTGTTCATTATTCTACGTGACCTGGAGTCACTGTGCTGTTAGGCATTGCTGAACCTAGAACCCATAGGGCAAAGCCGAAACATAAATACATGAACTAGAACAGATCCTACACAGTGCAGGGAATGTTCTCCTACCTTTTAATGATCACCCAGGCACCACTTGGCTCCCCTGGGGGTCACAGGGAAGTGCAGAACCATTTGGACCTCCAGGTCCAAAGTAAATGAAAAATCCTGGCTGTCAGGTCTGTGGCCCACAAGCCTACTCTGTAGATTCATTTATCAGCCAGAAAAGAGGTTTTATTCTCTGTGAGGCAAGGTACATCCTTTCCCACTGGAGTCAGACAAAGCAGCATAGCTAGAAGAACGTATCCCACGTACAGGCAACAGCTTTTGGGATGGCCCCGGCTCTAGTTGTTCAAGACCCACATGAAGACCAAGCTGCACATCTGTGTGGATGTGCCAGGATAGGAGGATACCTGGTGGGCAGTGGGGGGGAGGCCCAATCAGAGGAGAAGGGGAGGAGGGATGGGAAGAGGATTGTGGGAGGAGGTAACCTTTGGGGGACAGTGAGTGGGAGGTAAAATGAGTACATAAAATAATAATAATAACAAATAAAGAGGTTCTAGTCTATTTTATTATTTTATTTATTTAATTAAATTTAATTTAATTTAATTTAATTTAATTTAATTTAATTTAATTTTAGACAGGGTTTCTCAGTGTAGCCCTGGCTGTCCTGGAACTCAATGTGTAGACCAGGCTGACCTCAAACTCAGAAATCCACCTGTCTCTGCCTCTCAAGTGCTGGGATTAAAGGCATGTGCCACCACTGCCTGGCGAGGTTTTATTCTAATTCTTCCCCAATTATAGTTTGCCAGCTGATTGTCAGTATTTGACCCTCTAAGCTCTCAGAGAGAGCAGCCTATTGTTTTTTTGTTTGTTTGTTTTTGTTTTGTTTTGTTTTTAGAATTATCTGGAGAAGGTTTTAAAATTTTTAAAACCCAGACTCTACATGTATAAAACCCAGATCTCCTTGCTTGAGACCAAGATATGCTTGGTTTATGTTTTCGATGTGCTTTGTGAATCTCAAGCCTTACCCCAGAACCTGGCTGACCAGGGCGGAGGAAGACTCTTGGCTCTGGATTGTAAACCATGCTAGCACCGGAGGCATGATAACGAGTTTTCTTAATTATATATCTGGAAGGCATGCGCACACCACTTTAGAAGTGAAGTACAACAAGCCAGCTGGAGTTTAACACAATCCTTAGGCAGTCGCCATGCTTGACAAGTACCTGCTGAATTCTGGAGTGAGAGAGATGCTCAGCCCTGAGCCTAAGAATGGGGCTGCTGGTGCTCCCAGCTGTTACACACACACACACACACACACACACACACACACACACTCACACACACGAATGCACACCACAATGTGAGTGTCTGTGGAGGTCAGAAGAAGGCACTGGATTCCCTGGAGCAGGAGTTATAGGCAAGAGACTGCCTGATATGGTTTCTGGGAACCCACTCCAGGTTCTTGGGAAGAGCAGCAAGTTCCCTTAAATACTGAGCCATCTCTCTAGTCTACAGCAGTGGTTCTTAGCTGCTGTTACACATTAGTGCCATCAGGGCCCTTAAAAATACATCCATACCTAACCTAGAAGATCCTGACTTAATTGTGGCTTGTCCTTGATGTGCATGTTTGAAGGAACTGCCCCAGGGGAAGGCTAGTATGCAGCCAGGATGAAAACCAATGATCGCTATTGGCACAGGTTTCCCCCATTCTGTATTCTATGAACTTGTCTTCATGTAATAAAGCTTTCCCCTGTGGAGTCATCTGGTCATTATTTCATATTGGAAAAGCTCACTGGAGGCCTCCCGCCTGTCAGAAAGCATGCTAGACCTAATGTTTTCTGATATAAAAAGCAGTGGTGTTTTCTGATCTGTTTTCATTCATCCCAGCTATAACTATTTAAGGGGTACTTACAAGTTAGTCAGTGCTTATCTTTAAGCAGGTAATCCTTCAATCTGGCTTTCAAGCTAGCTACACTACAGATCACCTGCAGTCCTCCTTTTAAAATGAGGTTAGGATGCAGACACCCACACTGACTGAACTTTCAGAGGTGAAGAGACAATTCTGGTCATGTGAAGGGGTCCACAGTTCACCTCACCCCCAGGGCTACAGTAATGCCTCCATCAATCAAGGGTCTTACAGACCTCATTTGAGCCTAAGGACCTTAGAAAAGTATGGCAGGGATAACACTTAATAAATTAGTTCTACAACTCCAGCTTCTTCTGTCTCTTCTACTATTCTTTGTGAGGTGAGTCCACGGAACGTTTATGAAATATTGAGACCTGTGCCTGTCTGTTCTCTGTCATCAGCCTAAGCTTAGAAGGTAAAACTTTCTCCAGGGGAAGACAGTCATTTCACGTGGTGTTTGCCAAAGGTTCAGGCTCCTTCTCTTCAAATCTAGGCAAATTGCAAAGATTTGTTGTTGCTTTGCTTTTAAAAGTAGTGCATGATTTTCAGTCATATACTTGAAGGAAAAAGAAAGCAAAGGAAGGAAGGAAGGAAGGGAAGGAGGGAGGGAAAGAAAGAAGAAAAGAAAGAAAGAAAGAAAGAAAGAAAGAAAGAAAGAAAGAAAGAAAGAAAGAAAGAAAGAAAGAGAAGGAAGGGAGGGGAAGAGAATGAGGAAGGGTGGAAAAGAGGGAGAAAGGGAGAGACAAAGAAAGAGAGAGAGGGAGAGGGAGAGAGAGAGGGAAAGGGAGAGACCCTTGCGAAAGTTAGCCTGGCATGTAATAAGAACTAGAAGGTCCTCTCCCCATATAAACCCAGTGATCCCTACCATTAGGAGAGTTAACACTGTCTCTCTTCCCAATAGCTTCATTCTTCCATCAGAGCTCTGTGATACACGCCAGAGAGATAGCTCATGTGCTCTACTGCTCATAGGAGATTCATGTATATGTTCATAAGTCAAAGAAGCCAACAAATCACATCCATCCCTCAAGTCTTACAGGTGTATTTGCCTGTCAATATGGTACATGTGGTTGCTACGCGGTTTTTGCTGTGGCAGAGGTTAAAAAGTAAAGCTAACCATGGAAGATTCTCTGGGATAAATATAAGCAGGTCATGAAGAGTTCTAAAGTCTGGTGCCCAGAGAAATCAGTGTCTTCATATAATCACGAGTATCCAGATGCACTTACACACTGCTGTCAGCACTGTGAAATCTATAGCGCCCCCTCTTGGCACACTGTGGGAATAAGACTCTCATGCTGCCTTCCAACATAACACCTCCTGTTTGTTTTTAAGCAACCCTATAGAAAACTTAAAATAATTATAGGATACACTATGATAATTTGATACTTATGTTTTAATATCTTTCACATAAACCTTTATTTGCAGAGAGTTACTTCCCATACGGCACTTACATTTTGGTAAGACCCAGCTTTCATCTTACAAAAATGGATTAGAGGTCTTAGGAAGCATTTGAAAAGAATGAAAACACTCCATCTCGCATGACTAAAGTACGTCTCCCATCTGGAATCTATTTACTATAGGTCCTTAGGAGTAGATATTCCAAGTTTTATATTATTCCACTGTTTCTAGGTTTCTTCTAGTAAACATTAGATTCTGAGAGATATTGACCCCGTTGTACATGCTTAATTAGAAATCTATACAAAACTTCCCTGACAAATGCAGCCTCTTAAGTTACTACTTCATTTGTTTTATCGAAGTACAGAGTTATAGATTCAGCCTTTTTGTCTGGTGGTAATTCAGCTGGCCTTAGTGTCTAGCTGACCAAAGACAAAGCTTCTCAGACTCTTCTCAGGTTGTGAGATAATAACATTTGGTAACAGACTATGTAAGATCTCACAACCCAGAGTGAAAAGAGCTAATAACACAGGAAATGAAGAGAAGATTCATTATTATTTATGAGAATGTATAATTTGTTTAGGATTATTTACCAATTTTTAATAGAAAAGTTTTTATACAATATGTTCTAATCACACTCCCCCTTCTTTTAACTCCTCATAAATCCTCCCATCTCCTTGCCTGCTTAACTTTCTGCAAACACAAAACCCTAAACAAACAAAACCCCCAAAGAAACAAAGAAAAAACATAGCACACACACACACACACACACCTCCCACAAACACAAAATCAGAAAACCTTAATATATAAGCAAAAGACCAATAAGACAAAAAACAAATGACCAAAGGACAGAATAT
Source organism: Apodemus sylvaticus (assembly GCF_947179515.1). Taxonomy (NCBI): domain Eukaryota; kingdom Metazoa; phylum Chordata; class Mammalia; order Rodentia; family Muridae; genus Apodemus; species Apodemus sylvaticus. The sequence continues at coordinate 39,029,868 of NC_067484.1, read as the reverse complement.
GAGACAAAAAGACTACAAAATACCCTTGAGTTCATTTTGTCATGGTCATCATTTGTGCCACAGAGATGTGGCAGCACATCTTGCAGACAGATCACAAGGTTTGTAGCTGAGTTGACAGTGACCTGCCTCCTCTGGTAGCATTCAGAATACCTTTTATAACTAAAAGCATGAGTTAGTGGGTGTGAAGGCTCTAGCTAAGCATAAACTCAGTGAGATATGTGTTGTCTCCAGCCAAGGTCTTACCTTCAGTTTGTGGAAAGCAACTGATAGCCTTGGCATTAAGCTGACATGTTTGGGGATTTCCATGGGGCTCTGTCTTAGTTAGGGTTTTAATGCTGTGAACAGACACCAGGACCAGAGTAACTCTTATAATGACGGCATTTAATTGGGGCTGGCTTACAAGTTCAGAGGTTCAATCCATTATCATCAAGGCGGGAGCATGGCAGCATCCAGGCAGGCATGGTGGAGGAGGAGCTGAGAGTTCTACATCTTCATCTTAAGGCTGCTAGCAGAATACTCGCTATCAGGCAGCTAGGATGAGAGTCTTAAAGTCCACAATGACACACCAACTCCAACAAGGTCACACCTCCTACTAGTGCCACTCCCTGGGCTGAGCATATACAACTCTTACAGGTCCCTTTGGCCAACCATTCAACTAGATTTAACACATTCCTTGCACTGGAGATTTTGCTTTGTGGGTGTGGGAAAAGATACAAAATTGAAGCATTTTCCCCCCATTCTTTTCAGTGACTCTATTTAGATTTTTTTCATATATGTATATATTCCAGGGAGCTTTCCCAGAAGGTTCCTACATGGCCCCTCAAATGGCCCTTAGAGTTAGTTGTCCCTCCCAAAATTCGTTCCTTTACCCATCTCTTCTATTCCCCCTTTCATTTTAACCCTCTTCCCTTTGACTCCCTTCTCCCTTTGTCTCCCCATAATTATATATTCTATCTCTCCTTTGGAAAGATAGTCCCTCCTCCTAGTCCCTTACTAGATATATAATCTCTGCAGTTATATGGATACTGATATGGGTATTAGATACACCAAAAGCTTAAGGCATCCCATTTTTAAGATTGGGAATATTTTTCTTCTATGGGTTTGTTAAAAATATCTTCTTTGCCTTTGATCTGGGTTTTCTCTCCTTCTTCTATTCCTATTATTCTTAGATTGAGTGCTTTCATAGTCTCAGGTTTCCTATATTTTGTGCCTGGATTATTTTAGACTTAACATTTTCGTTGACTGCGTTCTTCATTGCTTCTACATTGTCTTCATGATCAGGACTTCTTTCTTCCATGCCTTTGTCTGCTGCTGAGAATCACCACTGGGCTCTCCATTTGACTTCCTGAGTGTTTCATTCCCAGTTGTACTTCAGTTTGGGTTTACTTTAGTGATTTTGCCCTTTTTAAAAGAATTATAGTTTAATATCTTAAATTGTGTTCAGTTTTTGTTCAATAGTTTGTATTTTCATGATCTTCACGAAGATGCTCATCTATGGTTTCTTTAATACCTTTGAACATACTCATAATTGCTATCTCGATGTCCTTGTCTTGTGCTTCATTCAGTTAAATTGCTTTCCTCAGAGCCTGTTACAATAGGGTTGCTTACTTCCAGAGGAGATATATTGTCTTTGTTTTTCATGTTTTTGTTTTTCCCTGGGACCTAAGAAACTAAAGGTACAAGACTGGAAGTGTTGCTTGGTATAAATGTCTGGTCCCGTCTTTGTTGGCATGGGTGTTCCATTCTTTGGTTACCATTTCCCACTCTGGGTCCCTGTCAAGTGTGGTGGCTATGGAGTCCATGATTCGAAGCTAAGTCTGGTGGCTGTGGGTCCCTGATTCCCAGCCAAGTGTTGTACAGATAGGATCCCTGGTAGAAAGCAGTTGAGACCCAACCAAGTGTTGTGGGAGGGAAGTCCCTGGTAAGAGCTGTTGTGCATGTTGTCAGGGAGTCACAAAGGAAAAACAGATGAGCTAAAAGGATTTGCTGAGAGATGCAGCTCGAAGAACTAGATAGTCTTTGAATCTGACCGAGGGGCTGAGTCCCTAGAGGATGGGGGTGGGCTATAAGAAGGACCCCTGCTGGTAGTCCACAGATGGCCTAATGTTAAATCTGGAGAAAACAGAATAAAGGACAGGAAGAAGAATGAAGGTCCTTTACCTGAGTCCCAACATTGTGTGGCAGCTATGGGTCCTTGGTAGAGAGAAGCTCTGCAGGTCAGTGGCGTTACAGAAGATTGGAGATGGGCTAGAAGGAAGTGGTACAAGTGCTGTTTGTCCTCACTAAGAGGCTGAGTACCTAGGCAGTGGGGATGGGTTGGGAGCAGGAGAGTAGGCAGGTAAGCTGAAGCAGTACTAGGAATAAGTCTGCCAGATGATTTCTATGTACACAGACTTATAGATTATTGACCTGCAATACTGGTTGATTCAAATCTACTATCATATTGGATATTTAGAAATCAGTAAAATGTTTTTACTGATTTTAAAATCAGTAAAATCCAAGGAAACAAGAAATGTTTCCTTGGATACAGTTTAGGAAGTAAACAAAGTTCTCAAGGGGGAAAAATAAGTGTTCAGACACTTAATCTTGCAAGATGCATGTGGCAGTTTCAAAAGTCTTTGCGATTAGATACAAAACTCGGTAGAATAATTAGAGAATGTTGATGATGAGTATGGCTGCAATAATGAATTTTACTGAATAATAGTTTGGTGTTTTAGGATCTGTTATAGTATGGATTATTGGAAAACTTACCAGCAGGTGGTAGCACCAGTTAACAAATACGCCTACAGTTCATAAAGCAAGCAGTTCTCAGTGGGTCTCTGGCTGCAAGGGCAGTAACATTCTACTATGGCAGAATATTGAATTGGAGCAGGCCAGATCCCTGAACCCTGCTGTGTTGCCTACAGTCCCCATAACTTCAGAAAAAGTATTCACTCCTCCATTGGGCACCCCATGCTCAGTCCAGACTCCCGAGAACTCCCAGGGATTAAACCACCAACCAAAGTATACCCATGGAGGGACCTGTAGCTTCAGGTGCACATGTAGCAGAGGATGGCCTTGTCAGACATCAATGGGACAGACCTCACCCTCTCCGTCCATCCTGTGGAGGCTGATGGTGCTGCATCCTATCACTGTCAGCCCAGTGTGAAGTTTCTTCCCACAGTACTCCAGGGCCAAACACAAATCTGTATAGCAGCTCATTGAGCCTCAATCTCTGAGCTCCTTCTTTTCCCAGGCATTTCAACCATGTGATTTTATAAGTCTTGTTCCTAAAAAGTCTGAAGCTGTGAAACAGTGATTTATTAAAATTATATGTATATTTGTGTCATCAAAAAAGAAAAGAAAAGAAAAGAAAAAGTATTCACTCGTGTGGTGTTTAGATGTGAGCAACCTTTTCACAGCAACTGACTTTAAGAACAGGAAGAGCAAACCATTGGTAGGGAGCACGAGAAGGGGATGGGGCTGTCCAGGCCAAGCCATTTCCTCTCTCCTCTCACTCTCTCTCAAGCCCATTCACTTGCTTTTCACACAAATGTTTCCATACATGTTTCCACTAGGGACAGCGTGAGTGCCACGTTGCCCTTTACAGAGTATACTTAGTAATGCCCTACGATTTCCTATTGCTCACATATTAACATTTTAAAATATATCGTTCAAGTCTGTTTCTTTTCCCTGTGTCTCAAGCTGTTAAAGAGCTCCAGTTTGATTTGGTCTGAGGAAAAGTAGCTCCATACTCTGAATGCTTCACGCTGGAACCAGCTTGTATATATTTGTATACTAAAGTGGAAAGTCTTTAGTATCTAGGAGGAGAGTTCTAATATCATCGCTAGGGTCTTTTGCAGAAGAAAGCATCTTTGTACACCACAGGGTCTGGAGTATAGGAATATAGCGAGCTACAGACTTAAAGTTACTGAACATTTACTCAGTGAAAAGAGTCACCCGCCGACTGGTCAGAGAATTAAAACAAACAAAGAACAACAAAAAACAGTACAGGGGGGGTCATAAAAATGAGGGACATGTTTCTTGATTCAGCAGATCCTATACAGTATATCAGGCACTGTGTTAGGAGTACAAGTTAGGCAACACACTCACAATTTTGAAAGCTGTCTTTTTTCCTGATAATCTGTAAGCATAAATAAATGTGAATAGAACATCAGGCCAGAAAAGGGATCCTTGAGAGAGAATGTACGAAGAGGTGGTTATTTGGATTGTACCCCAGCTGGAAGAGATCAGCCGTGAGTAGTGGGAAGAGGAAAGGAGAGTCTTTAGTGGAGACGCACTGGTAGAGCTGACATTTGAAGTTGTAGTAAGAGGGCCGAGTGCCGAAAGGTCTATGTTTTGCATCACGATTGACCGAGTCACTTTGGTTTGTTTTACTTCTTGGTTGCTTTATCCAGGCAATGAAAATGATGGTGATCTAGGTTTTTTGGTTTTTTGTTTTTGTTTTTTTTTTTTGCTTTTGTTTTTTTTAAGGTTCTACTGAGAACTAACTGTGAAATTTAGTGCACAACAAACCCTTACAAAAGGCAAGAGCAAGCCGATCTTCACAAGATACGCGAAACATAGAAGAGCAGTTTTAGGACACGCAGTTCAGATGTTGAGCATTAGATTTATTATAATAGGAATGGGAAGCTCTGAGCCTCACAGAGAGGTGTCAGGAAAAAAGATACATCAGTGAAGTCTCGGCAGCTGTTCCCCCGCTGTTTCAAAACAGAGTGAATGGAGTCAAGGGAAGGGAGCTATCTCCAGAGTACAGATATGAGGTAATGTGAGCTTGCCCTTGGTAAGGGATTTGGAAAGACTTGATTATAAACTGGATGGGAATGAGAGGGAGAAAAGATTACAGTTCGTCTAGCAACATGAGCCTGGGAAACTAAGAGGGAGGTTGTACCTTTGGCAAAAGGTTTTTGTTTTGTTTTGTTGTTGCTGCTGCTGCTAGCACTGTTGTTATTTTTAATATGTTTGGGGAAAGCCAATGCATATATTTTATGGGGAAATGCCAGTAAGAGGACACAAAGCATCAGGCAGAAGGGTCCAAGATCAAGGCTGAATATTTCTGTTGGGGATAATCTGTTGCCTTTCAAAATGTTCATTGGAACCAGCTGCTCCTACTAAAGGTAGTAGGGGAAAGTGGAACATTAAAATAAAGAAAAAAAAACATATAAAAAGATTCTGAGAAAAAATAGCCTGAGGGCTGATGGGACATTTGGACAGTGAAACACTTCCAAGTGTCACAGTAAGCCAAACCCTGTGTATGCGGACTTGGAAGAGCCACTTCCTCTTCCTGTACAGTGATGTTTCCCACATCTTTAAAGCCCCATCTCTATTTAACAGTGTCATGGGTGGAATCAAAAGACAATTCCTACCGCCAGCATGTAATAAATTAACATCTGGCAGAAGATATGTGGAGTCACAGCAAAAGCAGGCACCTTGCTTTCTGTTAAATGGGGTTTGCCACGTAAACTAGGCAGACACTCTCCAGAACAAACGGACTACTCATAAAATGGGGAGAAACAAGGATTGGAAATCCATCTCTGGGCCTTCTGGAAGACTTCCTGAGATCTGTGAGTTACAACAATGGGACAATATATCACACTTATTTCTATCACATATTTGCAACATCATATTGCCATATTTTCAAATTGGGCTGTGATCTTTAAAGTCATTAAAGACAATCATTTTAAAGGCAGCATGATCAGCATCTAAAGAGCATGTAAAAATTACCAATTCATCCAAATATGTTTACTATAATAAGCACTGCAGTCATGCCATAGAACACTTGCATGTCTACAAAAAGTTGCGCGCACTGCTCCTGTGCACCTCGCTGGCTCTTCCTCCTTCTTGGACATCTGGCAATCACAATCATCTTCTTGTTGGACTAAATTAAACTCTTCTAGAACTTCCCATTGTTAGAATTATGCAGCTCTGTGCCTGATTTATTTTGCCTACAATCTGCTTTTAAAATTCACTTAGTGTGTAGTCCAATGTGGCGATGGATATCTACCGTTCTAGCATTCTATAGAGTGAGGCAGAAGGGCCATGATTTTGAGAGCAGGCTAGACTGCATAGTAAGTCGAGGCCAGCTCAGTTTACTAGGGAGACTCATGTCTAAGAATTAAAATGAAATTCACCTGCAATACATATTTAAGCAGTCTTATTCCCACTTTCCATTTTATTAATCATCCTATGTTATTAAGAATTTTAGGACATCCCTGACATCTTCCATGATCCACTCCAAACTGCCACATTAAGCTTTGCTGTTATGTTGATGGGAGATAAAGTTTTTTTTTTTTATAAGAGTACTACATATAACTACAGGATCTAGCTTAACTAGTCTTTTTATCACAGGATTCAAGATACCCAAGACTGATTAGGTACAAGGTACGAGGACTTGTTTTGGCTCATGGTTTCAGAGGAGTCAACCTTTATTTTCTTGGACCTATGACCTTGAGTAGAACATCCTGGCTACGGCAGTATGTAGCCAACACTCTAACATCATAGCATACAAGGAAATAATGGAAGATACAGGATGAAGACTGGGAACAAGATACCCCCAAGTAACCTCAACCCTAGTGATCTACTTTTAAAAATATGTCTCACTTCCTAAAGTTTCCAGGGCTCTGTAGAGCCCTCAGGAGGGGTCTAAGCACTGCAATACAGGCCTGTGAAGAACAGTTCCTATTCAAATAGCATCCTCATTCCTTGTCCCATAGTGGTTCATGGCTGTCTAACACTGAAAACTTCATGTCGTCCAAGAGTTCCCAGAGCCAACATTTCCAGTATTTTTCAAAGGCTCAAATTCAAAGTCTCCTCTGAAGTTCAAGACACACTTGCTTGGGAATCCCTGTAAAATCACCAAGTCACACACATCCAAGACAGAAGTACACAGTGTAAATATGCTTTATAATCTGTCTAGATAACTTTTCTGTGTGGTCTTGGAAATGATATGTCTTCTGTAGCTGCTTAAGGGAGTGTTCTGTCATGTCTGTTAGGTCCAAGAAGTCTGAAGTACAGTTTTTCTCTGCTAGTAACTCTAGGTGGTTTTCCCATTACTGAAAGTAGGGTGTTGAAGTCCCTGAGTATGGCTACATTGTGGCTTATATCCCACTTCATGTTTATCTGTACCTTATATATTTGGGCACCCTAATAGTGCATGTGTACAAACTTAGAATTGTTGTTTGTTCTTTTTTTTATATTTTTATTTTCTATATTCATTGTTTACATTCTAAATGATTTCCCCTTTCCCAGATTCCCCCTCTCCATATGTGCCATAAACCTTCTTCTCTCTACCCATTCTCCAATCACCTCTCTCCTTTTTCTCTGTCCTTATTCTCCCCTCCAATGCTAGATCAGTCTTTTCCAGGATCAGGACCCTCTCCATACTTCTTCATGGGAGTCATTTGTTATGCTATTTGTGCTTTGGGTATTCAGAGCTTCTGAGCTAATTAATATCCACTTATCAGAGATTGCATTCCATGTGTATTCTTTTGTGATTGGGTTACCTCACTTAGGATGATATTTTCCAGATCAAACCATTTGCCTAAAAATTTTGTGAATTCATTGTTTCTAATTGTTGAGTAGTATTCCATTGTGTAAATATACCACATTTTCTGTATCCATTCCTCCTTTGAGGGGCATCTGGGTTCTTTCCAGCTTCTGGCTATTATAAATAAGGCTGCTATGAACATAATGGAGCATGTGTCTTTATTGCATGTCAGTGAATCCTTTGGGTATATGCCCAGGAGAGGTATAGCAGGGTCCTCTGGAAGTGTCATGTCCAGTTTTCTGAGGAACTGCCAGACTGATTTCCAAAGTGGTTGTACCATCTGACAGCAGTGGAGGAGTGTTCCTCTTTCTCCACATCCTCGCCAACACCTGCTGTCTCCTGAATTTTTGACCTTGGCCATTCTGACTGGTGTAAGGTGAAATCTCAGGGTTGTTTTGATTTGCATTTCCCTAATGACTAATGATGTTGAACGCTTCTTAAGGTGCCTCTCGGCCATCCGAATTTCTTCAGGTGAAAATTCTTTGTTTAGATCTGTACCTCATTTTTTAATAGGGTTATTTGGTTCTCTGGAGTCTAACTTCTTGAGTTCTTTGTATATATTGGATATTAGCCCTCTATCAGATGTGGGTTGGTGAATATCCTTTCCCAATTTGTTGGTTGCCGTTTTGCCCTTTTAACAGTGTCCTTTGCTATTCTCAACAACAAAAGAAATTCTGGGGGAATCAGTATCCCTGACTTCAAGCAATACTACAGAGCAATAGTGTTAAAAACTGCATGATACCATGGTACAGTGACAGACAAGTGGACCAATGGAATAGAATTGAAGACCCAGAAATGAATCCACACACCTATGGTCACTTGATCTCCAACAAAGGAGCCCAAAACATCCAGTGGAAAAAAGATAGCCTTTTCAACAAATGGAGCTGGTTCAATTGGAGGTCAGCATGCAGAAGAATGCGAATTGATCCATTCTTATCTCCATGTTCTAAACTCCATTCCAAGTGGATCAAGGACCTCCATGTAAAACCAGACACACTGTTATTTATTCTTGACAAAGCAGCCATTTCTTTCATTATCTTGATAGCCTTCCTATCTCTTTGGTAGCTCATTTTATGCTTTGTTTCATACTTTCCTCTTGGGATTAATTGTTTGTATCCTTGTGTTTTAATCACATGCCTTTTGGTTTGAAAAAAGAAATGCATGTTGGTGTTTTTCCCACATGTATGTCTGAGCACCAAGGTGGTGTCAGAATTCCTGGAATTGGAGTTACAAACAGTTGTGAATTGACATGTAGTTCAGGGCATCAAACCTGAGTCCTCTGGAAGAGCAGACAGTAATCTCTCAACTACTGAGCCATCTTCCCCAACCTCTTTTATAATTTTGATGCATGTCTTATAAATGCTTTAGAGATACCACTGACCTTGTGAAAGAAATCTTCTAATTTTGAAGAGGTATATTGAAATAGCAGCAATTTCACACTTATTATAAAGGTAGAGTAGGAAGCTTACAGGAAGTACTGATAAAACCACTCTATAGGTACTGTCCATTCCCTCTTTTATTTTGACTTTTGTGTACTTTCACATATATGTATGTTAAGTACATTCTATTATTATTATATTTTAGAATTTTATGTTTACATTAAAGATATCAGTGGCTACAGAACATTTTAATTTTTGAAACCTTTTAAATTTCTATAATTACAACTGGGTTTATAGAACATATTTATCTTCTTTTTAAAATATTTTTCTTTTAGACTCAGTTAATGTATGGATTTATTCAGTTATGCCCTGCTATAAATGTGCTCAGTTTCTTAATTTGACCTAGGCAGATAACCTATTACCATGGAAAGTAAGTAGACTAGAAATCTTTGATTCAAGACAAATAACTACACTGCAATTTTCTTTCTGGGTTCGCATAAGTCTTCCCAGTTCATTGCCGTTGGTGCAGATCTAGGATCTGCTTTCGTGTAGCATGTATTCACAGTCCACAAAATCCCAACTATTCTACTGGCCCATGAACAAATTGCACAGGCAATGCCAGGTTGGGATGCGGTCACCTAGCTAGGCCTTGGAGAAGACTTGCGACCTTATTTTCGGAGTGTTCATGTGTGTCCATTCTTGAAAGTGATGCTTTGGCTCCTAGTAGAACCTTTAGGTGTACACAAAGAAACAAGGAACACTTTGAAAGACAGTTTGGTCACAACTAATGTATTGCCATTGTCAAGATAAGCAGAACAGCGGAGAACACATTTTGTTAGCAGGTTTTCTTTTCTTTTTTTTTTTTTTTAATGGGTGGAAATATCTTGATGATGTTCTATTAAAATCTGTAGTTGACAATATATTTTATAATGAAGTGCTTTTTTTTTAAAAAAATTACTACTCTTTTACAAAAATATAGTGCTCCAAAATACTACATCAAAGATATAATAGATTTACAAAGACAAATTTCAAATAATAATATAGAAGTTAATTAACAATGCGTGTATGTAATAACTTATACTTAAAAGTTCAGAAACTTTTTAAGAAATTTCAACATGGATAAACACAATATAATTTTTCAAACCACACATTTGAAAAATACTCAGATTAAAATTATGTTGCTATGTCAATTATGTCTAAATCAAATTGTAAAGTTACATTAATACCAATATTACTCTAAAATAAAAAATATAGCTTAGGTAACGTTTAACGGTGAAAATAAAAAAGAAAATATTGAAATAAATAAAGCCTCAGTTACTATTTTAAGATAGCTACTATTTTAAGCCAGATGAATTTCATGCTTTTTCTAAAAGTGAAACAGAAATATACATTTAAACTAATGACTTTCTTTTTTGTTGTTTTTTTGTTTGCATTTTTATTCTATATATTCTTTATATACATTTCAAATGATTTCCCCTTTCCTGGCTCCCCACTCCCCGAAAGTCCTATAAGCCCTCTTCTCCCCCTCCCCCCATTCCCCCATCAAACCCTTCCCACTTCCCTGTTCTGGTATTGCCCTACACTGCTGCACTGAGCCTTTCCAGAACCAGGGACCACTCCTTCCTTCTTCTTGGACATCATTTGATATGTGGTATATGTCTTGGGTATTCCAAGTTTCAAGGCTAATATACACTTATCAGTGAGTGCATACCATGAGTGATCTTTTGAGACTGGTTTACCTCACTTAGGATGATATTCTCCAGCTCCATCCATTTGTCTAAGAATTTCATGAATTCATTGTTTCTAATGGCTGAATAGTAATCCATTGTGTATATATACCACATTTTTTTGTATCCATTCATCTGTTGAGGGACATCTGGGTTCTTTCCAGCTTCTGTCTATTATAAATAGGGCTGCTATGAACATAGTGGAACATGTATCCTTATTACATGCTGGGGAATCCTCTGGGTATATACCCAGGAGTGGTATAGCAGGGTCCTCTGGAAGTGTTGTGCCCAATTTTCTGAGGAACCACCAGACTGATTTCCAGAGTGGTTGCACCAGCTTGAAACCCTACCAGCAGTCCAGGAATGTTCCTCTTTCTCCACATCGTCTCCACATCAGGAAAGCTCCACCTGCTTTCTCCTGAGTTTTTAATCTTAGTCATTCTGAATGTCTTTCTTTATATTGTCCTTTTTGATTCTACTTGGTTAATTTTAGCCCTGAGTTTATTTCTTGCCTTCTACTCCTCTTGGGTATGTTTGCTTCTTTTTGTTCTAGAGCTTTCAGGTGTGCTGTTAAGCTGCTAGTGTAAGCTTTCTCCAGTTTCTTTTTGGAGGCACTTAAAACTATGAGTTTTCCTCTTTGCATTGTTTTCATTGTGTCTCATAAGATTGGGTATGCCATGCCTTCATTTTCATTACATTCTAAAAAGTCTTTAATTTCTTTCTTTATTTCTTCCTTGACCAAGTTATCATTGAGTAGTGTGTTTCCATGTGTATGTGGGTTTTCTATTACTTTTGTCACCATTGAAGACCAGTCTTAGTCTGTGGTGATCTGATAGGATGCATGGGATTATTTCAATCTTCTTATATCTGTTGAGGCCTGTCTTGTGACCATTTATATAGTCAGTTTTGGAGAAGGTTCCATGAGGTGCTGAGAAGAAGGTTTTTTGTTGTTGTTTTGGGATAAAATGTTCTATAGAAATATGTTAAAACCATTTGGTCTATAACTTCTGTTAGTTTTACTGTGTCTCTGTTTAGTTTGTATTTCATGATTTGTCCATTGATGAGAGTGGGTGTTTAAGTCTCCCACTATTATTGTGTGAGGTACAATAGTGTTTGAGCTTTCATAAAGTTTCTTTTATGAATATGGGTGCCCTTGCATTTGGAGCATAGATGTTCAGAATTGAGAGTTCTTCTTGGTAGAATTTTCCTTTGATGAGTATGAAATATCCTTCATTATCCTTTTTGATAATTTTTGGTTGAAAGTTGCTTTTATTCAATATTAGAATAGTTACTCCAGCTTGTTTCTTGGGACCATTTGCTTGGAAAATTGTTTTCCAGTCCTTTACTCTGAGGTACTGACTGTCTTTGACACTAAGGTATGTTTCCTGTATGCAGCAAAATGCTGGATCCTATTTATATATCCAGTCTGTAAGTCTATGTCTTTTTATTGGGGAATTGAGTCCTTTGATGTTAAGAGATATTAAGGAGTAGTGATTGTTGCTTCCTGTTATTTTTTATGTTAGTTTTATATTTGTGTGGCTATCTTCTTTTGGTTTGTTGAAAGAAGATTACTTTCTTATTTTTTCTAGTGTGTAGTTTCCCTCCTTGTGTTGGCATTTTCTATTTACTATCCTTTGTAGGGCTGGATTTGTGGAAAGATTGTGTAAAATTCATTTTGTCATGAAATATCTTGGTTTCCCCATCTATGGTAATTGAGAGTTTTGCTCAGTATAGTAGCCTGGGCTGACATTTGTGTCCTCTCAGAGTCTGTATGACATCTGCCCAGGATCCTCTAGCATTCATAGTCTTTGGTGAGAAGTCTGGTGTAAGTCTGATAGGTCTGTCTTTATATGTTACTTGACCTTTTTCCTTTACTGCTTTTAATATTCTTTTCTTTGTTTTGTGCATTTGGTATTTGACTATTATGTGATGGGAAGAATTTCCATTCTGATCCAATCTATTTGGAGTTCTGTAGGCTTCTTGTATATTTCTAATAGTTTGTTGAAGATATTTACTTTCCCTTTAAGTTGGAAATCTTCATTCTTGTCTATATTTATTATCCTTAGGTTTGGACTTCTCATTATGTCCTGGATTTCCTGGATGTTTTGGGTTAGGAGCTTTGTGCACTTTGCATTTTCTTTGACTGTTATGCCAATGTTTTCTATGGTATCTTCTACACCCGAGAATCTCTCTTCTCTCTCTTGTGTTTTGTTGGTGGTGCTTGCATCTATGATTCGTGATCTCTTTCCTAGGTTTTCTATCTCCAGGGTTGTCTCTCTTTCTAGAAGGGGATTTCTTTTTTGTTCTTATTTCCATTTTTAGATCCTAGAAGATTTTGTTCAATTTCTTCGTCTGTTTAGTTGTGTTTTCCTGTAATTCTTTAAGGGATTTTTGTGTTTCCTCTTTAAGGAAACACCTGTTTACCTGTGTTCTTCTATATTTCTTTAAGGGAGTTATTTATGTCCTTCTTAAAGCCCTCTATCATTATCATGAAATGTGATTTTAAATCAGAGTCTTGCTTTTCTAGTGTGTTGGGATATCCAGGGCTTGCTGTGGTGGGAGAACTGGGTTTTAATGATGTTTTAAGTATTCTTGGTTTCTGTTGCTTATGTTCTTGCCCTTACCTTTCACCATCTGGTTATCTCCAGTATTAGCTGGTCTTGCTGTCTCTGACTGTGGTTTGTCTGTCCTGCAAGCCTGTGTGTCAGTACTCCTGAAATACCAGTTCTCTCCAGGAGGAATTTGGGTATGGAGTGCTGTGGCATAGGTTTAGCTCTGAGGTACAGATGGAAATCGGAAAGATCCAGGCTGCTCCTTGGTTCCTGTATTCTGATGGTTCTGGGTGGGTCCCTCTTGGGCCAGGAATTTTAGCAGAAGTGGTGGTTTTACTTGTGCTCACAGGTGTGTCAGCACTCCTGGGAGACCAGCTCTCCCCTGGTAGTATTTAGGTATGGAGTGCTATGGCATAGGAGCAGCTCCTGGCACAGATGGAAACCAGAAGATTAGATAATATTTTTGTTCATTGAGAAGTTCATGTACTGTACTTGAACATATTCATCTTCCTCCCTAAGTACTTCCAATACCCATTATGTCTTCCTACCCCTCCTTTACTTCCAACCCATCTTTGGCTTGCAGTCTTCCAACAGCTGTCAAATGTCAATAGCTCCTCAGTTAGTTATGGGATTTCATGCCTATGTCTATTGCTCTGAATTGTGGATTTGCCTAGTTTGAGCTGTCATAGATCTTGTGCATGTTGTCAATCACTGTGAGTTCATATGTGCAATTGCCCCATTATATCCAGAAAACACTGTTTCCTTGATGGTATCCACCACCTCTGGTACTTGCAATCATTCTCACGATTATTATATCAGTGTTATTATACCAATGAGCATATCTTATCAGGTCAGGTGTTATAATTTGCAGAGTTCACAGATGGATGAGAATATTGATTGCTCCACTCTTTCAGTAGCATGTAAAGCAGTTTCTAGCACCATAAAAGCTAGCCAGTGGAGATGAAGTTTCCAGGTCAGTTTCAGCTTGATTTCTCCATGTTCTGTGACTCAAATATGTTCTGTCTTCAGCAATATGATCTCATGGTCAAGTTCTGGAGAGTAACTGAGAGTATTGGCAATAGCTTGTGATGCTTGGGTATATGGGACCTCATTCTTCAACATCTCAAAAAGAGGTAACCTATTTCTGGTACTGGAGATTTGGGCTGGGTACATGATAAATCGGGCCAACTCTCAGAGGTACGCTCTGGAGAAAGGTATGTATGATATGGCTGGATGTAGAAGTTGGATAGTCTGGGAAGGGCCTATGGCCAATGATGGTCAGCATGGGTGCTGGGAGAAGCCTAGAAACAGGCGTATATAGCCTGAGTAAGCTAGAGAACTGGGTGTAGGACCTGGCTAGATCTGAGGGCTTCAGAAGATAAGATTGGGGGCAGGGATAAGGCAAATTCAAAAGACTAGATTCTGGAGAAGAGTCTATAGGACCTGGCTGGGTAGAGAGGTTGGATATGGTATAAACACATTTCTTATTTAATGTAGTATTTTAATAAGCTGGTTTTCTAGAAAACAAAGCTCTACTATGTTGTAGGTGATTTCCATTGTGTAAACTCTCCCACTATGGCTGATCTCAGAATGATGCTTTCATGGTTTGCTGATACCAAGAAATGACTTCAAGAAATGACTTGCTTACCTTGAGACAGACACTTTGACATTCAAACCTGAGTGCTAGGTGAAGCACCTCCATCTGTCCCCAGGATGCTAGACTTAAGAAGCCCTTTGATTTAATAAGCATTATCAGCTGACAGATTGCACAATAGCTATTGCGTACTCTGCCTTTGGCTATAAATTTGGTAATTACATTTGGAGATATTATGATTTTTTTATGTTTCCATAAGGGTGGTTTTTGTGATATAACTATAATAAATATATTATAACATAAAGTCTAAAATTTTATACTTCATACTTTATCTAAAATCTAAAAGTTTTATAGTTTAGTGGCATTGTTTACAAAACAAATGAATGTTTTACTTAATATTTTGATAATAGTAAAAACATAAAGTAAACTAAATATTGTAATCACTGCTTATCCCTAAGATAAACACTGTTCATATTGTAGTGTCCTCAAATTTACATTTTTCCCCAAAGCTTGTCAAAATAGATTATTAATCCTGAAAGTACCTCCAGTATGACTAAATATGCTTATCATTTCTGATAGTCCTTATCTAAAGGGAGAAATGAAAACCACATCTTCTTGGCTCCTTCCTTTCTAGAGGTCATAGGCAGATGAGGTGAGGTCAGCCTCATGTAATAGAACTGTGTTCACCACTGGCCACTATGGCTTTGAGATAGTCTAGATTAATATGGACCTTGCAAAGCATCCAGTTAATATATTCATGTTATAGAAGTCTCATCTCAGTGTGGAGGGGAGGATGACCCTCTCACGCTCACAGGAATAATGAGTGAGACTAGTACCACCTCCAGGCTCCCCTTCACTGGACACTTTCTGCATCATGGTGCTGTGTAGAACCACTCCTCACTGTGACACCCAGGAGATCAATTCCTTTAGCTGCAACCCATCAATATTTGTTGCCTTTTCCTTTTGTTTCTTTTCCTTCCTTCCTTTCTTTTTCCATGTAGCTCAGCTTGTCCTTGAGCTGCAGGCCCTCCTGCTGATCCCTCCCAATTGCTGGGACAACAGATCTGTATCACCTGACCAGCAGTATCTCATATAGAGAGATGTGACTCTCTCTCTCTCTTTCTCTCTCTCTCTCTCTCTCTCTCTCTCTCTCTGTGTGTGTGTGTGTGTATGTTTCTATATTTTATACTGAGATATTAGCTTTCACAGGTTTTATAATTAGTTATGTTTTAAAATTCCCATATTTCTCTGAATTTTATAGATTTTCCCTTATATTTTGCAATTGGTTTCCAGGATGAGTACATAATTTGTTGAGGCTCTTTTTGATGATTTTATTTTGATTGCCTTCATACATGTAGGAAGCTTCTACTGTATTGGGTTTCCATACCACCCCTCCTTGTATCACAGCCCCCACAACTGGCTATCTCTTGTTACCAGATGAAGCTTTTAGTACCAGGATTGGGTTACATCTAATTGAGTTGTTGGCCAAAGAAGTGCCATGTGAATCCCCATTCAACCCATGTTTTTGCCAAGGCTGTAGGTTGCTTTCCACAAACTGAATATGAGGTCCCATTGCTGAAGACGACACCAACACTACTCACTGAACATGGAGAAGTTGAGCTGGTGTCTACTTAGAGCCTTCACCCCTATGTTCTAGGGTCTTTGGTAGAGGAAAGTACTCTGAAAGCTACCAAAAGGGAAACAAACACCAAAACAGCCACAAACACTTTGATCTACAGTGGTATTCTTCCTGTAATATATTCTAGGGTAATTGTGGCAAGAAGCTTGTGGGAATAACCAACCAATATTTGATTTGACCTAGGGTCTACTACATGAGATGAAATCTATACCCAAAACTGCTTAGGTGACCAAGACTCTGAGGCTAAATAACCCAGGTCCTAAGATAAAACCAAATACTACTGTTACAGAAAGAACATAGATAGCAACAACAACAAAAATAATTCCCAGTGATACTGCTCTATTTGTAGATCAGGATCTAGCTCAACATCATCAAGAAGCTTCTTCCTGCAGCAGATGGGAACAAATACAGAGGCCCAAATTCAGACAGAGAATGAGAAGCCTTGGCTCTCAGCCCTACATGGGATATCTCAATGAAAACCCACACTTCAGGGCTCAGAGAACTCTATATAGGAAGAGGCAGAATATAAGAGCCAGAGGGGATGACCAAGAGAACAAGTCTCTTTAAGTCAACACTGTCAAAGTTCATATGGACTCACAGATACTGAGGCAGATACCCAGGGTCCATACATGTATGCACCAGGTTATTTGCATATATACTATCACTTCTGGCTTAGTGTTTTTATGGGATTCTGAAAGAGTGTGTGAATGAGTGGCTCTCCTTTTCTTCCCCTGTGCTTTTCCTTCTGCTTGTTTTTGTCCAATTAAAATGTATTCATTTTTGTTTTACCTTTTCTATTTTATTTTATTATTATCCCTTAGAAGGCTGTTTGTTTACTGATGAGCGACAGAAAGGGAGGGGATCTGGAGAGGAAGGTATGTGGAGAGAAACTGGGAGGAGTGGAGGAAGGGGAAACTGGAATCAAAGTATCTTGTGTGAGAAAAAAATATATTTTAATAAAAGGTAAAATAAATTTTGTTTGAATTTTTATTTCATTTTATTTTTGTTTTATGAGTATGGGTGTTTTGTCTGCATGTATGACATGCACCACATGTTTGCAAAGGCCAGAAGAGGATGTCAGATCCCGTAGACCTGGAGTTTCAGGTGGTTGGAGGGTGCCATGTAGATGCTAGGAATCAAACCTGTCTTCTGTGAAAGAGTAGCTAGTGCTCTTAAGTGTTGAACCACATCTCTGGCCCAATTTGAATTTTTATTTTGTATTATTTCGAAACTGGGGCACTTGGAAAATACCTATAATTTAGTTTCCTACCCTGTAAAGAGAGAATAAAGGGATCAATATTGATTAATATTTATAAAGACATTGAATATATCTTAACATACTTTATGCACACTGAAGTTACCTGGCAGCATTTCTCATAATTTGCTTTAATGTTTTCAGTAAAATGTTCTGCATTTAAAGCAACTGATTATCTGGTTTTGAAGTAAGTATATATAAATATGTGTTTATGTTCATTGATATATATATATATATATTACACATATATATTTTGTTTATGTTTGTATGAACATGCTCACATGTGAGTATATGTTTGTGGTGGTCAGTGCATAGCTTGCAGAAGTCAGTTATGACTTTTTCCACCATGGGAACCTGGTCACTAGGCTTGACAGTAATTGCTTTTACCTGCTGGTAAAAGCATCTCCCTGGCCCTAATTTTTTTCAAGACTTATTTATTTTATGTATATGAGTGCACTGTGGCTGTCTGAAGACACACCAGAAGAAGGCATCAGATCCCATGGCAGAGGGTTATGAGCTACCAGGTGGTTGCTGGAATTGAACACAGCACCTCTGAAAGAGCAGTCAGTATTCTTAACCACTGAGCCATCTCTCCAACCCCTCCCCCAAAATTTTTAAACAGCTGTTTTACACTATAATCTATATAATACAAAGTTCACCTGTATAAGAGCACAATTTAGTCTACTAAGAGTTGTACTTCCTTCTCCAGATCTATCGAATTTTAGAACATTAGTCTCACTCTTCAAAGAAACCTTGTACTAAAGAGGGGTGGTTCTGCCTGCCCCCCTCTTCACTTTTTCCAGATACCTAGTACTTTCTCTTTCTATAAATAAGATGTTCCACTCTACGCAGAAAGCAGCAAAGCAGCCCTGCTGGACATTTCTTACAAATGATTGCCTATTATATGTGATTTTGGTGTGTTTGTGACTGGGTATCTTTTGTTTAGCATATTTCAAAATTTATCCATGTAGCATATATCAACAGTTAATTCTATATTGAGTATAAAAACAGTCCAGTGTATGTGGATACCATAGTTCATTTACTCATTCTTCATTCTTCAGCTGGTGTGTCTGTCGGTTTTACTTATGTCTTTCAGCTATTATGAATAACACTGCTATTGAGATTTGTGTACAAGTCTTTGTGTGGATATGCTTTTAATTCTCTTTGATTGGCATATATGAGAATGAAATAGCTTATATTTACCTTCTTGAAGGGCTTACTACTGTTTTTCAAACTGTTTGTAACACTTTAGATTCTGAGTAGCATTGGCTATAAGTTCCATTTTTTTCCAGTTTTGCTAACATCTTACCATTCTCGTGGACATGGTGTGTTTTTGTTTTGATTTATATTTCCTGGTGACAAATCATGTAAAACATTTTTGTGTCCTTATTGGCCATCTGTATATTCTCTTAGAGAAAAAACATGTTTATAATCCTTTGTCTATCTTTAAGATGGATGTTTGCCATTTTATTATTGGGTTTTGTATTTTATATGCTTGGGATACAAGTTCCTCTAAGCATACATCTTATGCCTGTCTTCTTTCTTCCCTCTGTTGATGTCTATTTAGGCAAAAATACTTTGAAATTGGACAGAGTCCAATTTATTCACATTCTCTCTTTCACTTGTCATCTCAGTGCCACACCTAAGAAATCATGGCCCAACCGAGGTCATGATAATTTATCATTATGTTTCTTCTAAATATAGTTTCACCTAATCAGTAATTGTAGAGTCCTGATCCCTTTGAGTTATTTCTGAGTGTGCTGTGAGGTGGAGTGCCAACTTCTTTTGCTGTCCTTTGAGAAGACTAGTTCCACATTGGATTACCCCAATCACTGTGCTGAAAATTAACTCCATATTTTAGTTAATGTTTATTCCTGGTTAACTAATTCATTTATTAATAATATGAGAGCACACTCAGAATGACTCCTCTGTTGTTAGATAAATGGCAGAAGAGATATTATCAAAATTCATGGCTGTAGAATCAAAATACCAGAACTTTCCCATTATTTCATAGAGTCTCCTTAAACGAAATATATATCCACTTACATTTTATAATATGCCTTATTTCTTATCCTTCTGCAAAGGCAATGTTTGACTTCACAGTGTTGCCTGTAAACATGGTGGTACCTTATCATGTCTGTCTGGACTACTTATTCACCTACTTCTGGGCAGTTAACACTCCCCATAATCTTCCAATAAAAATATTCAATGTTTGAAGATAAATATCTTTGCAAGATGGGAAAGAAATTGTAGCTTGAGTAATAGAGAATTTAAAAGTATCTCCATGTGTCTGTTAGTAGTTTTGTAAAACAAAATAGAAAACAGAAAAATTTCCAGACCAAAAAACCTAACTCAAAGTCTCTGCTTTGAAGAAGACCTCAGAAAATGGAAAAATCTTCCATGCTCATGCATTGGCAGGATTAATATAGTAAAAATGGCCATCTTGCCAAAAGCAATATACAGATTCAATGCAAACCCCATCAAAATCCCAACTCGGTTCTTTATAGAGTTAGAAAGAGCAATTCTCAAATTCATCTGGAATAACAAAAAACCCAGGATAGATTAAAACTAATCTCAATAGTAAAAGAATTTCTGGGGGAATCAGTATCCTGGACCTCAAGCAATACTACAGAGAAATAGTGTTAAAAACTGCATGGTATTGCTTCAGTGACAGGCAGGAAGATCAATGGAATAGGACTAAAGACCCAACAATGAACCCACACACCTATGGTCACTCGATCTTTGACAAAGGAGCTAAAACCATCCGGTGGAAAAAAGATAGCCTTTTCAACCAATGATGCTGGCTCAACTGGAGGTCAGCATGCAGAAGAATGCAAATTATCCATTCTTATCTCCTTGTACTAAGGTCAACTCCAAGTGGATCAAGGACCTTCACATAAAACCAGACACACTGAAACTAATAGAAAAGAAACTGGGGAAGACCCTTGAGGACATGGGAACAGGGAAAAAGTTCCTGAACAGAATACCAATAGCTTATCTTCTAAGATTAAGAATTGACAAATGGGACCTCATAAAATTACAAAGTTTTTGTAAGGCAAAGGACACTGTCAAAAGGACAAATAGGCAACCAACAAATTGGGAAAAGATCTTCACCAACCCTACATCTAACAGAGGCTAATATCCAATATATACAAAGAACTCAAGAAATTAGACTCCAGAGAGCCAAATAACCTTATTAAAAAATGTGGTACAGAACTGAACAAAGAATTTTCACTTAAAGAATTTTGAATGGCTGAGAAGCACCTTAAGAAATGTTCAACATCATTAGTCATTAGGGAAATGCAAATCAAAACAATCCTGAGATTTCACCTCACACCAGTCAGAATGGCTAAGATTAAAAACTCATTAGACAGCAGGTGTTGGCGAGGATGTGGAGCAAGAGGAACACTCCTTCACTGCTGGTGGGATTGCAAGCTGGTACAACCACTCTGGAAATCAGTCTGGTAGTTCCTTAGAAAAATGGGCATGACACTTCCAGAGGGTCCTGTTATACCACTCCTGGGCATATACCCAGAAGATTCCCTGACATGCAATAAGGAATCATGCTCCACTATGTTCATAGCAGCTTTATTTATAATAGCCAGAAGCTGGAAAGAACCCAGATGCCCCTCAATGGAGGAATGGATATACAAAATGTGGAATATTTACACAATGGAATACTACTCAGCAATTAAAAACAATGAATTCATGAAAGTCTTAGGCAAATGTTTGGAACTGGAAAATATCATCTTAAGTGAGGTGACCCAATCACCAAATAACACACATGGAATGCAGTTACTGATAAGTGATTATTAGCCCAGAAGCTCTGAATACCCAAGACACAGTTAACGTATCAATTGATTCCCAAGAAGAAGGAGAGGGCCCTGGTCCTGGAAAGGCTTGATGCAGTAATGTAGGGGATTACCAAGACATAGAAGTGAGAGAGGGTTGATTGGGGAATGGGTGGAGGGAAGAGGGATTATGGGACTTATGGGGAGGTGGGAACCAGGAAAGGGGAAATCATTTTGAATGTAAACAAAGAATGAAGAAAATAAAAAAATAATAAAAACAATATTTTATTGTTGTTAAGTTTGTGTGTGTGCTTGTGTGTGTGCTTGTGTATGTGCACTTGTGTGTGTGCTTGTGTATGTGTGCACTTGTGTGTGTGCTTGTGTATGTGTACACTTGTGTGTGTGCTTGTGTTTGTGTGCTTGTGTTTGTGCTTATGTGTCTGTGTGTGTGCACTTGTGTGTGTATGCTTGTATGCGTGTGCTTGTGTGCTTGTATGTGTGTCCACTTGTGTGTGTGCGTGTGTGTGTGTGTGTGTACTGTATGATGTTAGGAACTGAACTCAGCTTCTTTGCAAGAGCAGTACATGCTCATAACAGCTGAGTCACCTCTTTTCATAGTCCTCACTTTCAGGGAACTCAAGAAACATAATCCAGAACCAAATCTATCTTTTTGGATTCAAAGAAACTGAAAGTCAAATCCCCCGAAGTGGGAAGCACAGAGGTCTCCTGGGCACGCGGAGCCTTAGGCTGCAGCCACACCTTTCGTCCTCCCTCTGCCTTGCTCACCACCTTCTCTGCCTGGCGCGAAGTACACAAGAAACTAAGTCAGCTGGGCACTGAGTCCATAAGCTAAATGCCCTTGTTCAGAACTCTCTGAAACCTGTAGGACCATGGTTACTTTTGCTCAAGGCTCTGAAGATAAACAACGAAGGTTCCTCAGTGAACCACCAAAGACCTTCTCCATGCAAGAAAACAATCTTTCCCACAACAAATGGCTACATACCACTCTCCATTGTTTGCTTTTCCAGGTTGGAGACCAGTCTCTTACAATTATGCATCCAGCTCTTTTGGTTTTGTTTTCTGTTTCCTCCTAGGAACACATTCTCCAGGGCATGAGCTGAGCTTGTGGCGTTTGCTGGATGTTTCTCTTTGGGGACAGGGCCTGATGTGTTCCCTTTATTCACAGAAGCCATCTGGTCTCCAAGAAACTCTGGAGAGTTCCAGGAAGGAACTTTGAGTTTATTATGCCCAACCAACTACCCAGTCAATGACAGCCCTGGCACCTGTGTCCTAATCTTCCTTTGTAACTGCTAGATAAATTTTCTTTCAGTGACAGCTCAGACAGATGGGTTCAGCCACATTCAAACACTTCCATCTGTGGTTTTGAAGGTGACCACAGGAAATTTGTACAGCCACCATGGAAATGAGTAATGGAGGTTCCTTCAGACTAAGAATAGAACTTTATAGGATCCAACTACGCCACTCCTGAGAAGAGATCAGACAGACTCTGAGTCATCAGTTACATGTTTATCGTAGTATTATTTATAAGAGCTAAGTTTTGGAACTAGCCTAAATGCCTGGGAAAGATGAATAAAGAAAATGGGTATATATACATAAAGTCCTTTATCTCATCATGAAGAATGAAATGATATCATTTTCAGGAAAATGGGTGGAATTGGAGATCATGTTAAGTGAAATAAAAAAGCCTGAGAAAGACAATTATATGTTTTCTTTCATATGGTAAATCTAGATTTAAATGCTATGCATATAAGCATGAGCAGGCATAACACAAAAACACACAGATACTCACTGGGTAAGCATAGGGGACACTATTTGAAATGAAGAAGGTGGCCAATGAGAAATAGGAGAAGGGGAAAGTGAGAGTTACACTTGATGACCCATCACTTGTGACATTAGGTCCTATACTAGTCAGTCCTGATATCCTTTGTCATTAGAAAGCAGTGAGTCTATGCAACTTGAAAGTTTCCACCAGAATTCTCAAATTATCCTCAGTTTATTCAAGTTCAGGACTATACAGTATATAACTCAAACCTCTCCAATGCAAGTTGGATACTCAATATTAAATTATGTCACCCATATGCCAACTGGACTCTTTGTAATCAGAATAGGACATAGCATTTGTTGAGCATATTTGGTGCCATATTCATTCTGGTTCTTCCCTCACTATGGAGAGTCTAGAAATAGTCACTGATTAGTAAAGAAAAACATTTCGCAGGAGAAAGTGTTTCCATCATGTCAACAAGGCTGATACTACAACTCTTTATTAATTAGCATAAGTGGAGGTCCTAACAGCATTTTTTCCTCTATGTCAAACAAAATCTTGGTGGTTGAACTCAAATGGTTGAGTGTTTCATGTGCTTTTATTTTATTTATGATCACTGTAGAACAAAGGGTGCATGAGAAGATGGTTTATTTGCACAGGAAGTACTAAGATAATGACGATCAAACAGAAGAACACAGTGTGTCTGCATTTAAGGAGAAATGCCTTTAGGCAGTTCCCATGAAGACTATTAGGGCAGTGAATGACTTTTATCCTCTGCTCTCTGTCCTTTTCCCTCCCCTTTGATTAAAAACTTGCCTGAGATTTTGGGGGAAATTAGAGGTACTAATGTTCATGTTGGTCAACTTTCTATCACTGTGACACCTGAGAAAACCACTTACAGAAGAAAAAGACTCATTCTGGCTAATGGCATGTAGTCCATGGTCAGCTGGTTCTGTTGCCTTAATCTCAGGGCTAGGTAGAATGTCATGGCAGCTAGAAAATGTGGCCACAGAAAAACCTCTATGTCCACATAAGACCCTTGTCACTTCTTGTGACACTTTAACTTGGGCATATAAATTGCTTTGGCAAATAGCATGTGGCAGGAATGAAGTTTTGGCAGTTGGAAGCCTAGATCTCAAGAAGTCTGAGTAATTCAGCTTCTCTGTGGTTCTTATGGGAACACACCTGAATTACAGGCTTCCTCCCTGAGAGGCCACCTGAGCAGACCTGGGTCATTCCAGCTAATGGTAGACCTCCCAGCTCCTAGCTCATGGACCATCTCACCACAGTGAAATGAATGATCCCAGCCCAAATATAATCGATACAGATTTGCAATATTTTTGCCAACCTGTAAACTCATGAAAAAAAAATCATGTTCAAAATGTGTGTTTTAAGATGGTGTGTTAGACAGCAATAGATAACTGCTTCTGATCATGATTCATACTATGAATGAGGTAAACTGGTAATAGCTTTTCTCAGGGACAATTACATTTTAAATGTCAAGTGTTTGATGTAAATGAAGCAAAATATGAGAGAGCATCTGCATCAGGAAGAATCAAGGGCACCTCAGAGACTTTGTTGAATGATAGATGGATGCATTACAGAGTCAGTGTATTAACAGGATAAGGGGTTATGAAGTCAGATACAGTAGACCAGTGCTCTCCCTTCCATGTCTCCAATGTACTGGGATCACATCCACACCACCTTTCTGTTCCTGCATTCTACTTACAGCCTCTCAGCAAAGTTAAGGAACAGGTTCGGTATCTCTGTTCTCAAGCCTGTTCCCAAAATGCTATGCTACAGACCCAGTTCTTTTTGACATCTGCACAGCTTTGGTTTCTGCTTTATGCCTGACATATAAGTACATTCAGATATTCCAAGGTCTAAGAACCAATGGAATTAAGTTTTCTGAGAAATAGTAGTGAGGGAAGGAAATTGGCCAGGCTCAATTCTTTTCCTTTACTATTAGCCTTCTGTTAAAGAGCAACATCAACGTGTCAGGTTTTGTGCCAGTACCATGCTGTTTTTATTACTGTAGTTCTGTTCACCTTTTACGTTTTGTGAAGAATCCTGTTTAAATTTTTATTTGGGGTTCATTGAATCTCTAAATTGCTATTGGTAGGATGGTCATTTCTACTATATTAATATTGCTGATCCATGAACATGGGAGATATATTTAATTTCTTTCTTCAAAGGCTTGAAGGTTTTGTCATTCAAGTCTTTCACTTGCTTGGAAGACTTACCCAAAGGTATTTTATAGTTTCAGGCTATTGTGCAAGGTGTTATTTTCCTGATTTCTTTCACAGTTCATTTGTCCTTTGACTATAGAATGGCTACTGAATTTTGTGAGTTAATTTTGTATCCAGATACTTTGCTGAAAGTGTTTATCAGCTTTAGGAGGTCTCGAGTGGAATTTTAGGGCCAGTTATATTATATAAATTATCATATTATTTATAATTAAAGTTACTTAGGTTTCTTCCTTTCCAATTTGTGTCCCCTTGATCTCCTTAAGCTATAGTCTTACTCTAGTAAGACTTCAAGTACTTTATTAAATAGATATGGGGAGAGTGGGCAACCTTGGTTCTAGTGGAGACTTATTGTCCTAGATATTACTGCACTTGTCTGACAACTTGAATTTAATCCCTGAAACTCACAGTGAAGGGAGAAAATCAATTCTCATAAGATATCCTCTGAGGCATGCATGCATATACACACATGCACATGTACATGCACACACAAACACACACCAATAATAAGCAACAAAGTTTATTTTAAAGTCATGTTTATGCTGAGCATGGTGGCATAAACTTTAACCTCAGCACTTGGTGGCAGAGAGAGAGACTAATCTCTGTGAGTTCGAGGCCAGCCTGGTCTACATAGTGAGTTCTAGATCAGCGAGGGTTACAGACTAAAACCCTGTCTCAGGAAAAAAAAAAAGTTATATTAATATGTAATCTCCACAAAGACTTAAACATTTTTAGAAATGGATTTTATAATATAAAATATTAGAATATATTAATATATTAAGAAGTACTATATTTAAAGCTGAGAATGCAGCTCAGTGGCAGAGTACTTACCTGACACGCACAGGGCTTTAAGCTGCATCCTGACATGCACAGGGCTCTAAGCTGCATACTCAGCACTGAAAAAGAGAAGAGAAAACTTTTATTAAAGTTACTCAAGTGTCACCAAAAACAATTCTAATCAATGCCTATGAATAGAGAGTGATTGTAGATGTTCCAAAGATGCGTCCTGCTTTATCCAGGATACTAGAACCACATTCTTTGGTTTTGTTTTGAGGCAGGGTTCTCTGTAGACCATGCTGTCCTCAAAATCATTATGTAGCTAAGGTTGGCCTTGAGTGTCTTATCTTCTTGGCTCTATCTCTCAAATACTGGGATTTCCTACCTCAGCCAGCATAGGTATATTTTTTTTTATAAAATATAACTTTTTATATTATTTATTGTTCTTAGATTTTTTTCCAGTTGAACTTACTTTTATAAATACAAAATCAATTAAGATTAAATTCTTTTCATCTGCTCACCCCCAAATGTATACAAAATCACCAGTATTTAAATCCATTCATCTTGCTCTAATCTATTTTAAACAAGAACACTGTGCTAGGATCACTAAAAGAGGCCCCGGCCAGCAAGCATACTGGCAGGAAACTTACTAATCTCTTTCTCCTTCCTCAACAGATGGTGTCTGTCAGGGGTTTGAGGGTGAAAGGCTTCAACCTGCTATACAAAGGGCAGCTGCTTCAAGTGTCCTTTTCTGTCCTTTGGACAGGTTGAAAGGTTTAATGATAGTTTGTGTTATAGTAGCTTGGGCTTGTAAAAGAGAAAAGTTGTTTTCCAAATGAAATGTTGTAAAAGCACAGATCTATGATACAATCCACAC
This sequence comes from Apodemus sylvaticus, assembly GCF_947179515.1. Lineage (NCBI taxonomy): Eukaryota > Metazoa > Chordata > Mammalia > Rodentia > Muridae > Apodemus > Apodemus sylvaticus. The sequence goes on along the minus strand of NC_067484.1, from coordinate 39,002,702 downwards.
ATTAAGCATAGGGAATCAACATAAAACACCCTGTGAAAAGCCAAGAGTCTCAAACTAAGTTTGCCAGTTCTTCTGCAAGGGTCATGGTCAGTTTTATGTATGTCGTTTTTTCTTCTTTATAAAAATACAACCCTTATCAGATTGTCTATTCTGTAATAGGATATATACGGTTTCCCCTCAAACTTTTATATATCAATATCTTGGACCAATAAAAAAACAAGCTTTCTTAGTATGCTAAGGAAAGAACAGTTTAATTAAGAACAGGTCTTAATCTGGTGTTGGTGGGCTAAATAGGGAGCAGTGAGCATTTCAGCTTTTGCACCAGGCTCCAGTGACCACATGCGTGACTTACACTGGGCCTCAGCAAAATTGGCCTGGACAATCTTTATGTCCTTACATGACTCATCCTAACTCCCAGCCATAATGGCAACAGATGGGCTACCACCCCAGATCCCCAGTGTACAGGCGATCTTCTCTGTGATGAAGTTCAAACACGAATGCAAATAAGAGCAGTCAAGACATTTAAGAGTGTAGAAAGCTTCATCAACCTCAACAAGCAAGGAAAACACAGTAGTCTTTTTCATATATGTATGTATGTATGTATGTATGTATGTATGTATGCATTATGCATGTATCTACCTACCTACCTCTCTTTCTTCTCTATCTATCTATCTATCTATCTATCTATCTATCTATCTATCTATCTATCTATCTATCTCTATCTCTATCTCTATCTCTATCTCTATATCTCTATGGATGGTCCCATTCCTATGTATGTTCAGAATAGTAGTAAATTTCTGATTGTGTTTAGTTGTTTAGTTTAAGGTCATAATCGCTGAAGAAAAAGAAAAAGACAATGGACATATTGTAGGGCATGCTTAGCTGTATTGAGTGTGTATTAAAAGCTGGAAGAGAAACAAAACACAACTCAAATATAAAGCAAAAACTGTCTGTATAACAGTCCGTTTCTCAATGGAAACTTTAAAAGAAAGGCTTGGTGTAATTAATTCAAAGTCTTGAAAGACCACAAGAGCCAGTCTAGAGTAAGAAAGCTACCATAACTGAAGGAGAAGGAAAGACTTTCTATGACATCATTGCACTAAACATTTATATCCAGTAAACCAAAGCTAAATAAAATATAGGAAAAAATATTTAAGGTTGAAGAGAGGAATGAACAGAGCCAGGAGACTGAGAAAGGAAATGAGAAGCCACGAGAACTAAAATGCAAAGTACCACTGAGAAAATAAACAACAAAACAAAACATCAACAATTACAATGACTTCGATGAACACAAAAATTTCAATAATAAACTTTCAAGTAACAGTGGCCTCAAATCTCCAATCAAAAGACACAGGTTGTTTGTTATAACCAAAATCTATCTATCTGTTGACTATAAGAAACACCTCCTATCTTTGCTATTCTAATATCTGACAAATGGACTTTAAACTAAAACTTGTCAAAAGAGATTAAGATGACACTTCATTCTAATCAAGGGGATAGTTAATGCAAAAAAGACATTACTATTCTAAGCATACATGCACTAAACTCTGGGGTACCTAACTGTATAAAAATAACATGCTACTGGATTTAAAGATAGATTAACCTTTACCTATTAATAGTAGGTGATTTCAATACCCCACTTTCTCCAATAGGCAGGTCATCTTGACAAAAACAAACATACAAACAAACAAACAAACAAAAAACAAAAAAACCCAAAACAGAAAAACATCAGAATTAAATGATATCATCATATGTAAAATAAACTTAACAGCTATCTTCAGAATATTTCACCCAAATCCACAAAAATGTATGATCTATGAAAACAGACCACATCTTGGGACACAAAACAAATCTTTTAAAATGTAAAAATTGAAATCACCCTTTGTATCCTGACTACAATGAAGTAAAACTTAAAATCTCTAGTAAAGTATACAAACTTATGGAGATCAAATGACTCATTACTGAATAATGAATGAGTCAAATAAGAAATCAAGAAAGAAAGAAAAAAAAATCCTGGAACACAATGAAAATAAAAATACGGACACAGTCAACTCTTGGAATGATATTGAAAACACTTTCCCAGGGAGAGTTTGATTCTAAGTGCCTGTATTAAAAATCAGAAGGAACAAAAAAAAATGACAATGATTCAATTAAAAAAATTGGAAAAACAACAAAGCAAATTATTTAGCACCTTTAAGAAGAGTTACATATTTGTATGCCAGGATAGACGTATCTTAAGCATATCCATAGCTTGCAAGAAGAGACCATCTTTAGAATGGTACAGAGATGTGAGTTTGTATGTGTATAGTACACTGACATTGATCTGTGGAGGGAAGGAAACAAATTAACATGAATCTACATATACGGGTGTGTGTATATACACATACATATACATGGTTCTAAAACTGTATGTATATTCCCAGTTGTTTATACCTGTGTGTGACCTGCAACTTTATGGATATATATCAATGATTGTTAGTGTTCAATTACAATAGCAGTTCAAAAAGAGAACTGAAAATATGGCCACGTGATGCTAGCACCTTTAGGACAGTAGTACCAGGTTGCTCGCTTACCATGTGCACACTATACTGCTATTTCCAGGGTTAACCTGACATCTAACTACTTGCCCCCAGACTTGCTTAACTACCACTGGTCTTGGTAAATTGGCATCAGGTAAAGGCAGCCCAGATCCTCCCAAATCCCATCATGCCTAGCTGCAACGTTGACTGCCAAGCTCAGGGCTCCTAGAGCTTTGCATGCCACAAATAACTGTAAATGATTCTTCAGAGATGTGCCACAGGGTTCTACCCACTCTGGCAAGGATTTCTGCCCTTTCTCATGCCTGTGCTGGCCAGCATGCCACTGCTGGGGATTATACTGCAGCATGTCTCCTCTCTCTACAGTGATTGTTAAAGCAAGCACTGGTATTGTTGCTCTTGCCAGGGTTGGATGGCTTAGGAGTGAAGAATGTTAACTTTTGAAGAACTTGACAGTTTTGTCCTCTCATCCATCAGCCCTTCGGAATGACTTTGTTTGATAGATTGAAATATGGCATTGCTCCTCAGGGAGAAGTCTTATCCCCCTCTGCTCACAAGAAGTGTTGCCCTGTGTTTACCCATGAGAGTCATCTGTGAGGGAGGCAGATGGTTTTCAGAAGCACTGCGATCAGCACATAGGCTGGGGAAATTGAGAAGGAAATTATTTCCCTTTTTCATTTTATTTTTATAAAATAACCTTTGTCTCTGTATTTTACCATTTGTCTTGATGGTGACTTTAATTAAAAAATGTTTAGGTGTCTATCTTAAAAATGAACTTACTTAGCTAAAAGCACCCCAAAACAACTCCTTACAATGGGAAGAAAATCATCCTGTTCTAGGGATCTAGACTAGATTATTTCTACTGCCACAAGTTTTATAATGGTAAATTAATTGAATGTTGGTGATAGGTATAACTTTGAAAGGTTGCATCAGCAAGTCAATAAATATCAATACTTAAGATTAAATCTTCTTATGTTACCACATATATTAGTATTTTATCCATTTAGATGAATTTATTTTAAATAAAAACAAATAAGACCAATAGAGTAAAATGTTGATTATCTAGTAGGCTAATAATAGACCATAGTGTTTTGTACTTACAGTTTTTTTTTTTTTTACTGTAGACCCGAGGGCCCATTGGACAGATAATTTGGCATGTGGGAACATATTTACTCTTTGTATGACATCATAGCACTTTTAGCCTTGAGACTTTGCTTTAGAAGCTAATGTGACACAGCAGAGAACTTATCACTGTGCGCTGACACTGGAGTAGAAACAGCTGTTCTCCATGGTCTGAATAAACCAGAGGTCCAGCTCTGTCATGGGCTCATCAGGGGCTGGGGTGAGTGGTAACTAAAACTGGACCTCAAATCAATCATCCTCTGAGCCAAACTCAGGGTAACGTTCAGAGAAAAAAAAATCAGTTTATATGCCTATGAACTTCTAGAATAAAAATAAAACTGCTACCAGGGCATCAAGAAAGATCTTGTTTCTTGTGTAATTTGTAACTATCCATATTGGTCATATGCACATCAGATACTGTGCTCTCTTTACCTTCATATGCATTACTATATAAGAAAAATCTTTTCCGTTTTGTAACACTAACTCAAATTATATATCTTAAGTTTCAACCAGGAGAACCCTAGGAATTCTCACTTTTGGAAAAATATACCAAGTTACGCTAAAAAGCCATGTGTTCTAAGATTCTTACAAGTTTGTGTTTATTAGTTACCTTATGCATGCAATGTGCTTTGTATTTGCAGTTACAGTTCTCATTTATTACACAGCAGTAAATGAGGCAAAGGCTCTGCCTTTGAGAAGCTTCCCATCTAGAATAACTTAACTCCAGTCTTCCATATGCTCAGGCACTAGGGCCCAATTCTTAGCTGAGGTTCTTAGATAATTGATAATCTATCAGTTCATCGAAATTTATTCCAAGATGTTCTTTCATAGTTGTTAACAATCTGCCATTATGTTTAACATTTAGTTTTTATCCCCCAACCAACCAATATCATCTATTCTAGAGAATTAATATTGGTGAACTCGAAAAATAGTCTTAGACTTGCATTGAGATTTGGTACATTTGGGAGGGCTTGGTGTTGTCATGCACACCTTGAGGGTCCCCCAATAATGCTGATGCTACCTTCTTACAGACTACCCATGCACACTAAGTGCCCAGGTTCTGTATGTATCTCCATCTTCTTCAATCTCTTTTGCTCAGTTACGCAGGTCTTTAAGCTTGATGGTTCACTGTCTTCCTAACAGAGGAAGTCTTGAAAGTTATTCGCTTGTATTGTATTGAGAAGTGTTCCATATGTACTCATCAGAGAGACTGGTCTATATTCTTTTCTTTCTTTTGGTTTTTTTTTGTTGTTGTTGTTGTTGTTGTTGTGACTGTGTCTTTACTTGATTTACTTAACAGTGCAATGCTGGGTTTGACAAAAAGTGTTTGGAGTGTCTCTTCATCTTTAAAGGTCTAGTAGAACTTTCCTTCCTTCCTTCTTTCCTTCCTTCCTTCCTTCCTTCCTTCCTTCCTTCCTTCCTTCCTTCCTTCCTTCCTTCCTTCTTTCCTTCCTCCCTCTGTCCCTCCCTCCCTCCCTCCTTCCCCCCTCTTTCTTTCTTTCTTTCTTTCTTTCTTTCTTTCTTTCTTTCTTTCTTTCTTTCTTTCTTTCTTTCTTTCTTTCTTTCATTCTTTCTGTGAATTTAATTAGGAGGTTCCATATGTTTGTTTTTAGGTTTGCTTAGTTGTTTTGTTTTGTTTTGTTTGGAGACAAAAGTTTCGCTATGTAGCCCTTACTATCCTAGAAATTACTTTGTAGGCCACTGACCTCAAACTCACAGAGTATCTCTCTGTCTCTGCCTTTAGAGTGGTAGAATTACAGGCATGTACCACCACGCCTGGCAGTTTCTGTTTGTTTGTTTGTTTGTTTGTTTGTTTGTTTTAATGTGCATTGATACCTTGCCTGCATGTACGACTGTGTGAAAATGTCAGATCTTGGAGTTACCGGACAGTTGTGAGCAGTCACTTGAGAGCTGGGTTTTGAACGCAGGTTCTCTGGAAGAGCAGTCAGTGTCCTTACCTGCTAAGCCCTACTTAGTTGTTTTGTATTTTTAGAATACTGATTCAGTCTTGAAGAATGCTATGAATCTGCATACATTTTTATCTCTTCTTGGTTTAACCTTGGTCGGTTATATACATTTAAATATTCATATTTCTTTTAGGTTTTCCAATTTTGTAACATATAGGTGTTTAAGATGCATTCTTATGATCCTCAAGATTTCATTAGTGCCTGCTATGATATATCCCTTTTCACGCTCAGCTTATTAATTTCAGTCCGTTCTCTCTCAGCTGTGGTCACACTGGACAAGGGTTTATCAGTCTTATTTTTTAAAGAACTGACTCATCAATTCTTCTCACTTATCTCTTTATTGTTTTTCCATCAAGATTTCAATTATTTCCTTCTGTCTGCTGGTTTGTGTTTTCTTTGTTTTGTTTTCTAAACAATACATCATTAAATTGTTTATTTAAAATTACACCAATTTTGTTATATAGGCACTAAGAGCTATAGACTCGTCTCTTAGATTTGCCTTTGTTATATCCCATGTGTTTCTAATTTTGTGTTTATCTTTTCATTTTATCCTAGGAACTTTTAAATGTGTTTGTTGATTTCCTCATTACCTAGTCATTATTCAGTAGTGTGTTGCTCTGTCTCATGAATTTGAATATTTTCTGTCCTCTCTTCTGCACTCTCCATCTCAGACATGGAAGTCTGGCTGATCTGTTTGACTTTGTACCACCAAGTAAAAATTAGTATCTGTGGAAATGGAACTGGTAAAGCCAATCTCCACTCCATAATAAAGATATGAATGCAAAGATATTTAACTCATGGTTCTGACTTAGTAATTATTTTACAAAACTTCCTTCCTTTCTGGATAGACTACTCATACATCATGGGGAGATTTCTTGCATGCAAATGATAGAGTATCCACAGAAATGCCCTATACATCCAGTGATGGGTTCCTTTTGTACCATGTTATTTTTGGTTTTATTGGATAGAGAGTCTGAGGAGTAACTGAAGTTCAAGACTGATTCTCACTCTGGTTCAAAGATCATTGATCAATAGAAGAAGTCTGCCATTTATTTTTTCCAGGTAGTGTAGTTCCTTGCCTCTCTTATGTAGGTGTTCTGAGAAGAGTGATAATGTAAAGTCATAAAGTTCTGAACTTAGTGTGTAAAAACAAACAAATAATGACTTGAATCAGTGTGTATGTATTATGAACAAAAATTTTATGTCCTGTACTATGAAAGCACAAGGAAAAGTGGTTGGAATCGTTAGGTGAGATTGGGTGGTAAATACTTCCAAGACATCTTAGGGAGAACTAGGTTCTTTCTAGAAGATTCAACACAAGACATACTAAAAACCCTTCACTCTAACTCTGCTGCAAATAAAAAATCAAACATATCTGTTTCAACAGCACTTAGAGGAAAGAAATGTCTTTCAGGGTTTTATTTCTTCCTATTTTTTTCCATTGAGAAAGAAGGAATGGTTTTAGGAAGCAGTAGCCTAACATTTCAAAGATCCATTGGGCATCCAAGAATTATAGATGAAGACTTCAAGAGAGAGATTGAGATTTTGGATTCTGTCTTTAAAAATGCAGTTTAAAATGGGAGATGGGATTGCTCAGTACTGCTTCCATATGCCAAAGGTGAAGCTGGTTCTGTCCTTCTACCATGTGGATTCTGAGTACTGAACTCACATTGCTAGGCTTGTGGACAAGTGCCCACTAAACCCTCTCACTGGCCCTTTGCATTTCCTTAGGAATTTACAGTCAATTTCTATTGCTGTTAGAATTTGGTCCCTTTCTTGGCCCCAACCCATTCCTGTAGTGCCCATATTCTCAGTGTGAGCTGTGCCACAGCTGATAATCATTTTGGAGGTGACTCAGATATAGAACAGCAGCTCTGAATTATCTTTTGACCTTCTGAGACACACCTCTCCATTCCCGTAGCAAATCCATACCGTGATATGTACCAATCTCTTTCTTGTTCACCACACATTATAGCCTATATCAGCAGGCATGCTACTCATGGAACCCCAGCCACAGTGGTCTGCCTTCATCTCACTTCCAAAGTCTCTGGTTTGGATTTCAGGTTAACACTGTGGCCTTGGTTATTTCCAAATTATCCATAACAGGAGAAATTAACTCAATGAATTAGAACAAATCATTATCATCATGGTTTAGAAAAGACTATGCAATTGAGTGACGGTAGCTATGCGAAGGAATGACTAAGAAAGCAAAATCTTAGGTCTTATACTTTTGTATATAATTATTTTGGAATCTATGACTTTAAACACCAAGCACTGGCTGTCTCTCCACACTGAATCCCTCCAGGCTCTCCTCCCCTATTCCTGGAAAGTGTCCCAGATGTGAAGTGAATTTACCTCAGTCCAGTCTGGAATTTCTGCTTAAATATCAGACAGCATGCTCACCAGGTTCTTGTCATCCGACTCCCATTATCTTCTCATTTCCCACTTAACCTTAAAGTATTTCACCGGTTTTTGGAAGGGAATCAGGTTTTATCCCTCATTAACCCTTTAGTCCAAAGACCTGGATGGAGTGAAATATTATCAACGGGTGTGCCTTATCAGAATATATTCCTGTCTGAGTTAGGCTGTCCACTCTGTATTTAGACACAGTATTTCTTTTGTCTAAACTTTAAATGTTATCATTGCTTTGGATTTCATTTTCACAGAGAGATAAATTAAATTTTACTAACTTTTTCCTGGCTTCACTTTGTTCTTATTCCAACCCTTAAATAACTGCCAAAATATATATTTTTTAAAACAACCACCTGATTAGTGTTAATTCTCTTAAGTAGAATATATCTTTCTTGGCTTTCCTGCTTTGTTCATTTGCACACTGAGTTGTTTGTTAAACCGGTTTATTCTCCTATGGTCTTGTCCATCTGGCTGATATGATATATCATACTGTTGGCATTTCAAGTCTTCAGAAGACTTGCCTCCCAATTATCTTCCTTATGTTTTCTGTTGGTTTCCAGTTACCTTGCAAATAATTTTCTTCTTTCCTTACGGACTGTGTCCACTAGTCTATCTGTAAAATTTACCTTCCACACATTTTTCTTTACTATAGAAAACTTACCCTTCAAGATTCTGCTTAAATGGAGCTGGAAAAAAATGAGGAGATCAGACATAGCTTTGTTTGGTATGTATTTTAGTTATCATTGTTAGTTCAGCATCATTGTTAGTTCAGAAGGTGCAGGGATAAAAGCTGCATCATCTTTGGTACATCTCTGATGATCATCTTTCTTGTGAAGAGAGTAAAAAAAAAGTTCAGATAGTTTCATTCTTTTCAACGAACAGACTTGTAAACATCACCTTTATTTCCTCAGAAGAAGCAGTGCCATAAAAGTTGTACTGAAGCTGTGCAAATACAAGACTTGGACTGAGCCCAGGGCATTTCTTTCTCTGTCCTATCAATAGGCCTAGGCCTGGAAGCTTCTAGCCTCTACAATCGAATCTTCCAAGCTAACTGATTCAATCTAGCTTCTTTTGGCTTCTGACTGAACTGTCTGACCTCATGGAGGTCCTCCCCACAACCCCCACCACTCTTTGCACAGAGGTTTAAAATAGATGTTTCTTAAATTTAGATTTAACTTTCTTAGTTAACTTGCTTGGATGCAGCTCTATGTTGTTGGGTACAATACTCTGGCATGTTGTTTGTTTGTTTTTAAATTAATTATTATATGTACGTACCTTCTCTGGGCAGGAATTTTAAAAAAAAAATGTATCTGAATATGAGCAATCCCGGATGGCATCTCTTGTCGTTCTATGGCTAATTTCCTAGCAAATGTAATCCTGTTGTTTGTACCTTGATGTTTGAGTGCTCTGTTTCCCAAATATTAGGATGCTTCTACAAGAAGTCCCCAAATTACCTAGTTACACTGGTTTTCAGTGTGAGGGCATTTGGGAAACAGGTAACAGGTAAAACATGTGTTTGTGTGTGCCTGCATGTATGTATGTATGTTTATGTGTGTGTGTGTGTGTGTATCTGTATGTGTGTATTGATTAAGCATTACAGTCAAATTTCCATTCAGGTTTCAGAAAGTAGTCTAGATAAGAAAATGGAAAAATTGAAGACACCTTTCTGTTTGTAGGTCCTAGAGTATGTTAATGCCAATCCCAGTCACCAGAGGCAGGATAAAGACAAAATGCTCAGTTCTTTTGGGAATGACGGGAATATATCACATGCCAGATATGAAAAAGACTGTAGAAAGGAGGTAGAAAGGGTTTCACAGAGATGTTCATTTTCTAAACAGTTATAATGTCTTTATATTCAGTTTTCAAGTGGGGAATAATATTTGTGAACTTTTTCACTTCTACGACTTATTTTTAGATTAGGATGATTACATTACCCAGAATTTTAATTATCAAATGTAAATGTCTGTTTACATTCTTTTCTTTTGTGTTAGTATATAATAGATAACATGGTGATTTCTTTGTTGTCATTTCTTTTTGTTTAGTTTATTATTTGATAATTTTATATATGATACAATGCATTTTGATCTTATGCACCCCTAACTCCTCCAGGATCTCCCAATGTTCCCTTTCTAACTTCATGTCTCCTTCTCCGTCTCTTCTTCATGAACTACTAATTCAAAAACTACTACTACCCAAATGCATATGGTGTGAGGCCATCCACTGGAGCATGGCCAACCTCCCAGAGAGCAATCCTCTCAAGAAAATATATTCTCCCTCTCCCGGTGGGCAACAGCTCTAGGTAGCACCTCAGCCATATACCCTGCACACTCTTGGAGGCTAGGTTGGGTTGATACTAGTTAATACTGAATTTCACACCTGAGAGTTGGTTTTCTTTCCTCTGGGGTTTCTTAACAATGTTGTAGGGCACTTTGTCTTCCATCGTCACTGCTTAATGCAGGCGAACAAAAGCATCAATGGTGGCACAGTTTGATAAGCTAGAGGAGCTAGAGTGTGAGAATCACAGGTTGTGAGGTCTTACTGAGCAGGAGGAGTGGTGAATGGAAACAACTTTATTCCTATCTACTGCTATTTTTCAGCATGTTAACAATCACTCATTAGCCTGACTTCTGTAGTCTACCCCATCTGCATTATCCAACATGTCCCATGATTTTAGTAAATTGTATTTGGAAATAAGAAAAAAAACTAAGAAAAAAATACTGTAGGTTAACAGTACCTTGCCCTTAAATAAGTTCTTTAGTAAACATCTTAATACAGAAGAAATGTTTTCTAAAAGTAAAAGATAATAGATGTAGGAGGAGTAAAATGGGAAAAAGTCTATAACTTCAACAGATCAAGCAATCTTTGGATTTAGTGCTAAATTGTTTCAGAGGCTGAGAAGACTACATTTAGTTCCCCAGAACACACATGAAAAGCCAGTATGGCTGGAAGTTGTGCTTTCTTAAGGGTGGAGACCAGAAGATTTCTCAGGTTTAGGGACTATAGACCACCAGATTAGCTGGAGATATAATGAGAGATCCTGTCTCAAAGGAATAAGGCAAAGTGCAATAGAGAAGAACATTGGTGCCTCCCTGTGGCCTCTGTAAACAGGCAGGGCTGTACTCACCTGCACAAATATGTGTGTTTTCTACACACATAAACCATACATACATACACATGACAGACACACATATACCCCCCCCCACAAACAGACATACATCACTTTTTATTTTAAAAGGAAATATTTTTATTTATTTAAGAGTGAGCAACAATAACCAAGAGAGAGTAAGATACTATATGAGACAGAAAAAACAAATCAGATAAAACTGTCAGAGATATACAGGTTTGCTTTCAAAAGGCTAGGAATATGATGAATAGTAGAGTTTAACACACACATGCACCCAAACACATATCCAAAATGCAATAATTAAAAGGTAAAAGTGGACATTTTGTTATATAAAACATTTGTAAAGGGACCCAAAAATTATTTAACTGCTCTAAACACTTTTGCACTTCGGTAGTTTCAAATTTTATATATCAAAATGTGATCCAAATTATAAGAAGAATTAGAAGTCTCATCATTGTATAAAGCATTAGTGAAATCATGGGAAAACACAAAAAGAAATTTGAGATAGAACAACTGAGGAACCAGAAGTTTAATACAGAGACAAAACTTAAAACTGAAAGTTGTGCTCACCAGCAAAAGGCCCTGTCTGATAAGTTGAGGAGATTGTTGTATAAAGAAGTTTGGAGCTTGAACAAAAACAAAGCAAATAATAATCATAACAAGTAAGAAGTGCCCCTAGGAATCAACAAAAAAAAAATAGGGATCCTGACATAAAACAGATAAACATTGAGTTATCCTTACAAATCATATGATCAAAATTATAAAACCATAATAGCTTTTATCTCCACAAGGCAAGGGACCAGTGTTAGAATGTGGACAGCTCTTAAGTGTTTTCCTTCTAAATAGGAGTTTAGAAAGTAACCATAAGTAGGATTTTTGGACCTACACCCCCGCCACACACACACATATGAATTGAGAGGGTCATTGCACCTACTTCATTTCTTTTTTCTGAACTTTTGTATGGTCTTGGGCATGAAACAAGTTGTAACTTTTTTGTATCAGTGGTAAAGTCAAATTCTAAACACAAAAATACCCCTGGTAAATATTAGCTATGTTCAGCATTCACTCACTTTGTTCACAGCTTAGAAAAGGTAGGGTTTATTTGTGCTCATGGTTCCGGAAGAATGAGTCCACAATGTAAAATAGAAACTTTGCAGCAGGCATGGTGACAGGAACAGAAGGTAAGGGCTCACATCTCAAACTTCAAGCAGGAAGCAGAAAGAACCAAAGAACAATTAAAATGTCTTTAAACTCTCAAAGCCCAACTCCAGCCACATGCTTCCTTTAACAAGGTCATACCTCCTAAACTCCCCACAAACAGCACCAAGTGGGGACCAAATATTCAAATGGCTGAAACTATGGAAGACATCTCATTTAAAATCACCATTACTGTACACAACCTTCCCTTAAATTTTACTTTTATCCTTTAACTAGTACATGCTGTTTCTTAGAACTTGCTCAGGATTGGAAATTAAGAAAGCAAAAGGCTGGGGTTCTTTGTGCTAGGAGCAGGACAGGTTTATTTCAAGCAACATGTTCTCAGATTCCCACCTATCTTGCCTCTCTTTACTGGCTCAGTCATAGATCCCTGAGGGGTAGGTCATTGTACCCTAGTTAGGTCAATGGGTCCTGCAGACAAGGAAAGAGGACCTGTCAGCATGCTGGAAGCCACATGGAATGGAAATAGCAGAAATCAACCCAACAGGTGAATTTTAGTTGTTGATAGAAGCATGAAGTTTTTTCCCTTCATTAATTTTGAAGGTAGCTAAAATCCATAGAGTTAAAAAGAAATCCACACTAACATGTAGAGCTAATGCTTGCTTCATAATAAAACTAAATGGCATGGTTAATGCTGACTGATGATTTATTTTTAAGGGACATGGTAAAACCAACCCCTTAGAATGTGTGTGTGTGTGTATAGCATTTAAAAAATTATATTTAAAACAGTTCTGTTTGATTTGTGTTTCAAATTTATTTCTAATAATTTAAAGGACTGTGTTTAGGTTAGTATACCAACTAACTACCTTTTATAAGATACAAATGTTTAATTATCATAGAGATATAATAATATCTGCAGAAATCCCTCAATTTCTTATATATCATCTACTATAAGAATGGTTTGTTTTACAATGTTAATTTGATTACCTATAAAAAATTCATATAGGGCTGGTGATGTCTACTATATCGAGTGCCCCGAATTTGACTCTCAACATGGAAAGAAAAGTAAAAGTAATTATCTCCATAATAAAATCACACATATGTGGTATATTTAGCCTACATATATGTCTGTACATCATGTGTGTGTAGTTCCTGCATGTGTATGTGTGAGTGTTTAACTGTAGCAGAGAGATCAAAACAACACACACACACACAGTATTGGCTAAAGGAAAACTACACTTTCTGCCTTTTGCTTAGGAAGAATTGTGAGGGAACACATTGACCAGGTATTTGATATGCTGAAAACAGAAGAAAAAATGAAAATGTTCGACCTTTGTAGTATGTTTGAAGAGAATCTAATAGAGGTAGATGATTCTATAAGATAAAACAAGCATGTGTGCATGTGTATGCTTGTGCATGCATGTGCATGTGGTATGTGTATGTGTGTGTTTGCGTGTGTTGCATTCAAATGTGTGTGAAGGTCAGAGACAGATGTCTTGTTCATTATTGCACTCCTTATTTTTTTCCATCCACAGTTATTGAATGTATATAGAAGGGAGGTATTTTTTAAAATTTTTTTGTTGAGTTTTTTCATGGTTTTAAAGCTTCATTGTAGAGAAGTAGAGGCCAGTCATGGCCACGTGGAGAGAGGTAGAAGGAAAGGGAGAAAAAGAAGAGCCCAAGAGGGCAAGAGAGAACAGGAGAACAAGAACTTTTGTTGATTTTTAAACATATATTTATTTATTTTCTATATTCTTTGTTTACAATCCAAAAACTTTCCCCTTTCCCAGTTCTCCCCTCCCCATATGTCCCATAAGTCCTCTTCTCTCCATCCATTCTCCTATCTTTCCCCCTCCCTTTTCTCTGTCCTGGTACTCCCCTACAATGCTGGATCAAACCTTTCCAGGATTAGGGCCCTCTTCTTCCTTCTTCATGGGAATCATTTGATATGCTAATTGTATCTTCAGTATTTAGAGCTTCAGGGCTAATTAATACCCACTTATCAATGATTGCATTCCATGTGTATTCTTTTGTGATTGCGTTACCTCGCTTAGGATGATATTTTCCAGTTCCATCCATTTGCCTAAAAATTTCATGAATTCATTGTTTTTAATTGCTGAGTAGTATTCCATTGTGTATATATACCACATTTTCTGCATCCATTCCTCCATTGAGCGATACCTGGGTTCTTTACAGCTTCTGGCTATTATAAATAAGGCTGCTAGGAACATAGTGGAGCATGTGTCCATCGTTTTCCTTCCTCCAGATCCTCCTGTGTCCCACCTTGTTCTCTTTTAAATTTGCAGCACTTAAAAAAATCTCCCATTTACCTCTTCATTAAAATGTGACTTCCTGTGACAAAGATGTGCAGTTGCTGAAGGTTCTCCTTCTTCAGTCTTTTATTTACTGCAGACAAGTGATGCACATCCATGTTAAAATATAGGAAAAAATATAAATTATATATGAAAATATAACATTCTAGTTTTAAATGATTTCTGCTGTGTTTAGTTTTAAATTGATTTTCCTTATTTACCGGTCAAATTCTCTCATTTATCCATTAAATTCTTATATTGGATAACAGATTATTTGATGATGGGAAAAAGATACAAGGACTTTTGATTAAGATACTTTACATTTTAGAATGTGTCTTTGTAGTGTAAAAGTCACAATATAAGAGTTTTATATAGTGTAAAAATCTACTTTATAATTCTCTAATAAGTGAACTATTTCTCTTTCCTAGTTGCTATCTCCTCCTCTCTCTCCCACCCCCTTCTCCCTGTCCTTCTTCTCTTCTTCCCTCCTCGACTTCCCCCTCCTCCCTTGACCTTTCCCCTGCCCTTTCTCCATCTCTTTCTCTCTTTATTTGCCCTTTCTCATTTCCTTCCTGCTCTCTCTCTCTCCCTTCTCCCTCCTTCCTCTCCCTCATTATTTTCACTAATCAGAGATTTATCTCTCTATAAAATATATGTCCTGGAACCTAATATTAATTTATGTGGGATCTATTTAATATGGACTTACTTAACTAATATAAGGACACACATCTTATTTATATATGTGAAATATGTAGTCTAGTTAATTAAAGGATAATTGATCCCTGATCAATGGCATTATGAGAAATAATATATGCTATTATCAGTGAAGACATTCAGATCTTTATAATATCATAAAATGTAATTACAAATCCATGTGCCATCAGCAGGAGTTCCACATTCACGTCTGCTAGATGCATTTGACCACATCAATCTTTTATAGAGGGTATTTAAAACATCCAAAAGAGAAAGCTTTCTTTACATGTAGTTAGAGTACCATTCATGTATGTTTATATTTTGAGTGCATAAATTTAGCAATTCTGTGCAGAGATGTCCAATTTTAACTAAACTTCCTTGCAGATTCCTGATAAGACTCCTTTTCGTGGCCTCAACTCTTACTGCAGTCTTTTCCTTTGCTATGAGATGGTCTGGGCAGAAGTTGCAAAATGCCCCTTTTGTTCTACCTAGTGTTGCACATCCAGTGTTAATTATAATGAAGTGTACTCTTGAAGTTGCAAGATGTTCCAAGGACTCTAAATCATCCAAGTCTTAAAACACTATTTGAATTGGGGTATGGCATCAACCAAAAATAACCAAGAATATATGGTTGTCAGTAGCATGAAATAATGCACTGAAGTCATTATTCCATGGTAGAATCACATTCATTGCCCATCACTAAGGCTTTCCATCCATCAGGGCACTTAGTTATGACATTCTGTATTTCCCCTTATCGTGTGCTAAGCTTTTTCTGTAGAGTGTTTAATTAAATGGTTAGGAAAGCAAGCCAAAATCTCTACCAGAAAGTGAAATACAATGATTAACAAAGCCACAGATGCATCAAAGGTGAGAAGCGGTTACTCTTCTAAAGTAGTTAATGCATGGCTTCTTTCTGTAAACATCAAAATGTCACATTCTGTTTAGCATCCTTTCTTTGCCCTATGAAGCAAAAGTCATGGCAAGCTGAAGAGCATTGAATATAGAATTCTACTCCCACCACAGTGTACTGTTTTATCAAGGCTGTATTCTGTATTCTTTAATTTGCTACCAACTAGATTTGTTTTCATTCTAAAAGAAACACTTCACAAAAGTACGTAAATGCCTCCCTACAGAAGAAAATAACATTTGTACTGCAGTGTGATATGACATTGATTTGGTGGGGCACCATGAAGATAATTATCCCCTCTCTCACATTCTTCCAACTACCACTGCTTGCTTCATGCAATCACTAGTGTCTAAGCTTCACACCCTTCCACCCTACACTCTCATATGAGTTCTGGGCACATGGTTCTGATGAGCCCAGCCTTTTACCACTGCCTGTCCTCAATGCCACATGATTTTCTAAATCCTCACCATAACAAAATGCTGTCTGGTTCACTAACATCTAAGTTTGTGGTCTATGGTTTTCTTTTGGCCAATGGAAAGAGGTATGCCTGCAATGACTTTCTAGTTATCTCCTAATAGTGTACATCTTGGGGTGTGTCTTTGTAGTGTAAAAGTGACAATATAAAAGTTTTATATAGTATAAAAATCTATACTAAAGTCTTACAGTGAATATGTGCTGGAAACTTAGATATCTAATTTTAGCTGGTTTTGTTTAAGGTCAAAATGCTTGAAGATTTAAAAATAAGAGGTATGGAATATTTATGTGTATGCATATCAATATATAGTCTCTTTAAATGATGTTTTTAGGTTTCAAAAATACAAATAGAAACACACATTCTAAGATTGAAAAAATAAACATAAAATATAAAACTAATGAAATACCTACAAAAATAAGAGAAATGTTGTTACTAAGTACAGTGTAAACAGCCACACAAGGATGATTGCAAACTTAGGAGACCAATATTCTTTGAGAGAAATATGCAGCGGCCAAGCTGGCAGAAGTAGAAACTCTTCTATGCCTTACATTGGTCATGGTCTTTACAAGACTGAGCCAAACACAACCTCAAGTTGAGCTTTAGGAAATATTACATGTACAGATAACTCTTGTTAAGGTTTTTCTGAATATAGAATATTTAAACATTTAAACATTAATGACTATTTGATAACCAAAATTTTTAAGAAATAAAATTACAATTGATTTCATAAATAACCAGTTATAATAATTTCATGCAAATCCTGGTGTGTTTTTGATAGCTAAGGTAGCATAGTCAAAGCTTTATCCCCATTGTGTATGAACATTGCAAAATCATGAATTGTACTAGTAATGCTTACTGTGCTGGTAAGCATTTGAATAGGTATGGCCCCCATAGACTCATGTGCTTGACTGTGTGGCCTAGAGGCAGGGGCACTATTAGGAGATGTGGCCTAGTTGGAGTGAATGTGGTGTTGTGGGAGGAAGAGTGTCACTGTTGGGGGTGGGCTTTGAGGTTTCCTATGCTCAAGCCATACCTAGTGTGACACACAGTCTCCTGCTGCTGCCTACAAATCAAGATGTAGAACTCTCAGCTCCTTCTCCAGCACCAGGTCTGCCTGTGGGCTGCCATGCTTCCCGCCCTGACAATAATGGACTAAACCTCTAAAACTGTAAGCCAGACCCAAATGAAATATTTTTCTTTATAAGAGTTGCCACAGTCATGTTGTCTCTTCACAACAATAAAACCCTAACTAAGACACTTAGCATACTAAGCGAGTGCTTAGTGCTGTAGTTCACTCTCATGTGTTAGCCCTGACATAAAATGTCATATTATTTGGGGATCCAAGAGCCATCTACTTACTGTTATGTCACTTGGCTTAGAAATTGCATCTATTGCTTTTCTAATGTTAAACAATCCATTCCTTTCCTCTAGAACATACTAATTTTGCTTTAATTCCATTTTTTTAGTATAAGATTCAGTGTGTTACTGTTTTGTGTGTAATATTTCCATCTATGTTTTAATAAGTTCCTCTGACATTTAAAAACAATCCTTTTTTATTTCGGACAGGCTCATGCATTTTATGGTGCTCACATCTACCCACCATCCTCTTCCCCTAATGCCCCTCCCTAATTCATACTCACTTTCCTAAACAGCTGTTCATAACTCTTTACGTGCTACTTGTTTGTGCATAGGTGTTTCACCATCCATTGAAGCAAGTGCAAGCTGCCAGCATTCGCCTCCCTAAAGGTGAGTAACTTCTCTCATCATCTGTTAGCTGCCAACAGCTCCTCCCCTGAGGGGTTATGTCATAGGGCCTCCTCCACAATCATGCTGGAATTTTTAATTGCTTGGTCTTCTACAGAAATCCTCAGTGCTGGGAACTGATGCATCAACAACCAGGTCATGTCCCAAAGTCAGCATTTTTCAGTTCTCATACTCCAGGTTAGCTGCCCCCCTCTGGGGTCAATGGCAAGGCAACATCATTCCCCTCCTGCTCCTTACTTTCTGCAGACTACATTCAATTCTTTGCATCATCATTTCTTGAATGGGTGGAAGAATGCATCACCAGACTTGTTTCCCTCCAGGTTTTTTTGAGGGTAGTAGAGAGAAAATCATATAGATGTTAAACTAAATTTGTAAACAGTTGAGGAATGTTGCTTTTCTCTGTTGTTAAGATAGTTTTATAAATGTATGATTCTAACAAATACTTAAAATGTAAATTTATTGGTATTTTATTCCCTTCAGTGTATTAATACAGCTACTACTACTTGAAATATCAATTAAATTTTTAATAAATTATATTTTAATCTTCTTCAGAAGCACATTTGTCATCCGGAATGATATATTATATAAAATATACAATAATAACATATGTATTATATGATTCTTTATATTTTATTTTTCAGTAAGAGTAGAGAATTTCCCAACATATTTAAAAGATATATCACTTTAAAATTAGGAAATAATGAATATAATGTTATTTGTTGCAGAACTCAAGGTAGTTAAGATTTGAGGTATTTGAAAATAATAACAGACGGTATTGTAAATTCCCTCTCACTCTGTGTATGTCACAGTACCATTTGCAAGTGTGATGAGATCTGAACCTCAGCCAGGTAGGGCTTTGCCACTACCATGAGTCTGAGGCATTAGGGTCTTTGACATGGCCGTTCTCCTGTCATTAGTACACACTCATCTCAGGCCTCACTCACTCCCTACAGAGAACCTCATAGAACACCCATCAACATATAGCAGGATCACTTGCTTCATGAACAATGATATAACAATTTTTGTCTCATAGTGAAAAAGTTTTACCCCTCTTCCCTCAAATACTTGACTCTCCTCTTTTGAACCATTTTTGTCATATGTTTACAATGGATCCAGAGTTTTCCCTCCAAGAAGGGCATTTGGCAAGATTTGGAGACATTTTTGTTTGTCATATTGAGGGAAGAATGTTGCTCCTTTCTAATCAGTAAGTTTATCAATGCTGCTAAGTACTTACATTACACTCCCATAACAAAAGTTACCCACCTCAAGGTAACATTAATGCCAAGATTTATCCTTAGAGATCTGGTTATCATATAGCAGCCAAAGTGGTCTCATAAAATTGTCATCTCCCATGCATTTAAAATCTTTCAGTAATCTCTCATGTCATTCATAGTAAAAGCCCAAGACCTCAGAGGAGTGCCTAGACATTTTATCGTTTAGGACCACTCTTTGTCTTCCCTGCTTTACTCCATTCCAACCACAGTAACCTCCTGTGCTTCAAACAAGCTAATCATGTTATTGCAATAGGATGTAGTTTTAGTGTTCCTCCTGTCTCCTCCTCTCTGCCCAAAGCAGTCTCTTTAACATCTAGGTCTGTGAAGCAGTACTGATTCTGCTGATTAAATTGTGATGTACTCATTTCTTATCTGGTTCTGCTGTTTAAATTGTGCTGTCTTCATTTCTTACTTTCCTTATCCCTTTGAACCAGTTCGTCTCTTTACATGTCAGTCATCATCTGACACCCCATATGTTTTACGATTTCCTTCAGCTTTCTTCTATTCTCCACCATTTGCAAATTGCCCCACGAAGACAGTGCATTCATTATTTCGGAGCTTCTATATATCCTCCAGGCATACTAAAGTCGATACACAGTAGGAGCTTAATAAATGCATAGTTATGAAGGAATGAATGATCTTATGAATAATATCACCTTAGCTGTTTCTACCATGCATTTATTAGTGCAGCATATGTTCAAGGATATCCACCCTGTCACGTCAGTGTTTAGTCATACACAATATGCATCCTGCTGTTTAGATTATGTTTTCTTTAGCTCACAGATTTGTTTGGTTCAATAGTAGTACTTTTCCAAAGAAATTTCAGGATAAACTTTTCTGTCCATTTTATTATAGGCTTAACTCTGTTCAGTGATATAGTGCTTTATTTCCTGCAGTCTGATACAAGCCTGATACAAGGACAAGTTGCTCTTCATCTAGGACCATCCAGGCCCTTTTGTTGTGTTTGTGTCTTCTTGTCATTGTCACCAAGACCATAACAAGTTTTATGCCTTTATTGCTCAGGCTGTACACTAGACTGTGGAAGCATATTCAGGATCCTGAGGTCATAAACATTTAGGCATTTACACTCTGTCTTCCTAATTCAAGAACCCTGACATGCCTTTGGTTTAGTTGATAGGGTAAAAAAGATGTGTCATCTAATTATATCTCAAAAACAATTACTTTAGCCTTCTATGGTTACTTTACCTACAAACGACTTAACAGGCTCAATTAGAACAATTCTATACATACATATTTTAAGTTTTAGGTTTAAGAAGATATTTTTTAACTCCTAACAATCTAGGAGTAGCCTATAGAAAATGATTTACCTAATGATCTAGACTGTCTCTAGCACAACTCATCTGAAAACAGAAAAGTGTAGAAAGTTATGTTTTACTGCCCTAACCACAGCTTCCAAGGACAGTGACATAAGAGTAAGGCCCAGCTTAGCAGTGCCTTTGTATTGTCACAAGTGTGCCTGCTGCAGATGAACCTTCAAGCAAACTGGTGGAAGGATACATTGCTTAAAAACCTAAATTTTAGGGCCTGTAGTTTAGGTCTGGGCAGATTATCAATGAAACCTTAGGTTTCCTAAAATAAGTATTTCATGCTTGATATGCATTATTTGGAATATGATTTATTTTATAAATGTAAATTAGAAGAGATGTGTATAATTTGAAAATAATTTAACCTAGATTACTGGGGAACAATCCAATACAGTAGCTTTTATTCTGGAATATGCATATTTATATTCATGACTATTGGTAAATTTTGATATATTAAGGAAATAAAGATTTTTCTCTTAACTCACATAGTTAAATGATATTCTGGTTGCTATCCATCAGGATATTACTGCTGGCCTTTTGTTTGTTTTGGACTTTATAAGAAGCATAATATTTTTCTATTGCTTGCTTGATTTGGGGTAAAATTAAAAATCTATTAGGATCTAAGTATAAGAAGCTGAAACAAATTTTCAAAATTTGTTTTTTCCGGTATTTTCCTGATTATGAGGTGTCTAGAAGATGGTCTTCCCTGGTTTTGATATCTCTTGACTTTTCAGAGCATAGTTAACTAGGAACAGGAATAATATAAGTTTCATTTGCCAATGGGAATATATGAACTTCATAGAGAAATGTTACACATTGTTTTCAATGGATATCTCTCTAGAGGTCATAAAACATATTTGCTAACTAAAACCATAAAGCATTTAGGACTTCAATTTTGCCATTCAGATCATTAACATTTTGCCTTTTTTCCCAAGTAGATAACACAATACTCATTGGAATTTTGCTCAATGATATTGGTTGCTTAATTAATAATTAAGTCTTTCAATTTTGCAACTACAGTTTCAACTTTTTTTTAACATCACCCAACAGAACTAATTCTCTTGCAAAGACCTCTACTTTCTAAAAATTGAGAAAAATCATGAGTGTTATTTGTCCTTATAAAGCTTCTTTTGGTATGTGTTGCTTTTAGCAATGGGTTGCATTATTGGTTAAGTGATAAACTGTTCTAAAATGCTTCATAGCCTCTGAGAAAGCTGGCAGTCTCAATTGTAGTCTATGAGAACAGGACATCATTAGAAGGATAAAGGAAAGAAATGGAGGGCTGGAACAATAAAACCTTTTTCAGTAATATTTCTTCATACCAAAGTAACAAGTCCTGAAACTCTAGGCAGCACTGATGGGTGGGAACTTTCATGATTTGCTGTTAAGATAATACAGATGATAGTTTTGAAATATAGGAAGAGATTTTATTTTTACTTCTTTCTTGAATGTGGTCTTTCTCTTTTCAGTCACAGACATTGATGTCTTTAAATGTAGCTTTGTTTTTATTGTAATAAAACAGAGTTCATGCTCATATTTTGATTTCCCCAAAGATTTTTGATTCATAGCTACAACATTTCCTGGAAAGCCAACTTTGATTGATAAAATGGAGATAGTTTTTAAAAATCAACTATATTTATGTCAAAAATAACCTTGGGAGATATAGGTAAAGAGTTTAAAAGTAAATCAACACATAGTGTAAACAGATCATGTTTCAGTTGTAGGTCTGATTCCAAGAAGAAAAGATGTAAGGGGTCTGAAAAAAAGATGAAAGTGACAGGGCAGTGGACAGGAGATAAAGTCCAGGCCATCTGAGGAAGATGGCAGCAGGAGCATCCAGTTGAAGCCACAATTCAGTAAAGGTCCAGGATCACCTGTGAGTATGCAGGTGGCTTGGCTCTCCTTATGGAGAAGCCATCTGAGTCCATTCGTCATCCCCAGACCTGACAAGTACTACTCCAGTCACAGGAAGTCTCCTGTGTCCACCATGAAGACACTAGTGTCCGAATCTCCATAAAGTAACTAGGATTTGGATCATAATAAAAATAGGACATCAGTGGTTATAATCTAGGATCCACAATCTTCATCATGCTCTGATATGGCCAGTCCTAAAGATAAGCTCTAAGACCCACGTATCAGAGATACCAGATCCTGATGCCCTAGAGTCGCATGTGTCAGACAGCATAGAAGTCACGAGGGACAGACACATCACAAGATTGAGGAGATGAAAACACAGAAGGTAGAGAGCATAACACTAGCTCTGGAACTCTTACTCTGATTATCTCATCCTATAAAAGAGCACCGACATTCATTTTTTTTCCATTTGTTTGTTGAGACAGGGTTTCTCTCTGTGACCCTGGTTATCCTGGTTGACACACACTCTGTAGAGCAAGCTGGCTTTGAACTCAGAGATCCACTTGCTTCAGTCTCCCAAGTGTTTATGTAGGCATAAAGGCCTATGCCACCACAACTGGCTCCAATAATGACTTTTAACTGTAAGGAAAAGAAAGGGAAGTCGTTTGGAAGAGGGAGAAAAAGAAGCAGGCAAGGAGTTCAGATTCAGAGAGACAATATAAATCCATGTGGTGACATTTAAATGGTGACCTAGTGGATGCTGAAGACGTGGCATCATCAGGTATGGGCATTTGCTGCTCCTGCACAGGACATGAGTAGCTCCTGTGTCTAACAGCTTACAGCAGCCTATAGCTGTGGCTTGGGAGGGACTGGATGCCCTCTTCTGGTCTCTTCAAGCACACACATACTTGTGGAGCACACACATAATAAAAAATGAATCTTTGAAAGGCAACGTGGTAAGATTTTCATAGCTTTTATTTAGGAATCTGTGCGTAGACAGTGCCTTTGTAGATGGGCTAGTTGCTAATGTTGCTTCAGATTTGTTCTTTCAATGCTCTATCAGGGTGTCTCATCAGTTCTGATTGCATCACTGAATCATTTTCAAAACAGCACACCCATGCCTCCCAGGCCAACTAACTTCTGAAGATGAGCATGTAAGACGCGGAGTTTCATTGCTGTGAGTTAAGTCTGATCCAGGTTTAGCTAGGCCAGCAACAGCCACAAGCCTTCATGCAGACAGCATTTTGGCAACTTCTAGGCAAGTTGCTCCTTTGCCACAGCTGCTGTGTCTGAATGTACTTACATCAGCTGCTTTCTCTCCCTCAGAGACACAAATTTTACTAATAAAAGCACCGAAGACAGTTTCATGGCCACTGGGTCGTCAAGACTTCAACATGATAGCTGAACTATTTATCCAGTTTAGATGCTGTTAAGGAGTGCCTATTGTGTTCTCTGAGTCTTTCCATCAGATGCAAAAGAACACTCTTTAAAGAACATACTGTGTATGTGTGTGTGTTTTGTGGATTTCTTTGTGTGTGTTCCTTTTATTTTTTTCTGGAAAGAAAGACAACCAAGTTGGGTGGGTAAGGAGGTGGGAAAGATCTGGGAGGAATTTGGGGAGAGGAAAACATCATCAAAACAGACTAAATGAAAATTTTTTCAATAAATTAAATTTTTTCAATTAATGAAAATTTTTTCAATAAATGTTTAAGATAAAAATATGCAAATGACACATTAAATAGGGTTATGTATGTAAATCATGTAAATATACATCCATTCAGGCAGGCATATTGACTATAAACAGATAGTCTCTGTTAGCTCACACAATGCATGCATTTCTATACATATAAACAGCCATATGTTTAGCTGGCATATAAGCACATGATTTGAGGACATGAATGTTAGCACATCGGTGTGGGCATTGCAACTAAGAAAGGTTGGAATAACTCTTTTTTGGCCACATAAGGATAATTAATGTAGGATGACTCCTACCTTTCAGTTTTACACTACTCAGTTAGAAAACAGACTCTTTCTTCCTCAGGAAATACTTTGACCTCATGTTCACACATTGTGTAGCTGACTCTAGGAAGGAGAGGAGGATCACTAGAGTCATCATGGAGGGGAGGAGAAATCAGGATCTCCAGGACATGTGGATTCCAGGGCTCTATCCTGCATTCCAGCTGTGGGCTGCAGAGAGCTCAGCTTCTCCTTCATTGGTGGAATTTTTTTCTTCCAGAAGGAGAAAAATGATTTCTGGGATTTGTCATTTGTTCCTCACCCAGACCGAGTAACTTTGGCCTGTGAATACTGCACAGAGACTCTTCCAGTAAAAAGTCAGTTAAAGAGATTGACAAGTCAAGGAAGAACACATGTCCAGAAGCGGTTATTTTATGTTATACTGTAAGAGCAGGAAAGGCAGCAGGAGAGAGAGTGGATTAAGAACTACAAGAGATTATTGAATGATTTAAAGTAACAAAATCAGCATGGATTGTGGGAGCATATTATATAACAAAGACACAAAGACTGTTAAGGGAGAGATTAGATAAGATCCTCTTGTCCATATTTAAGGGTTGATTTTGATGCAGTAGCAGTGAAACTATATTAGCATTTCCAGCAGCAAAGGCCATTACATTTTAGGGTCATAGTTGCTGCCCTGTGGATACAAAGTAGACCCAAGGAAAGCACACAAAGGAAAAAGATGTAGCAGAAGCTTTGCACAGCACAGGATGCCTCTGACCTCAACTTTCATTCTAGTAGAGATTGAGAAAAGTGAATGATTTCAAAATGCATTTTAACAGTAAAATAAAATTTTATGAGGGAATTTAAAAAGGGAGAGTGTAAATTTATGACTTGTCAGAAACATAGGGGTAGAGTTTACTTAGGTGGAGAAAAAAGGAAAGAGAATGGGGTTTAGAGAAAACGTGTAGAGATTGGGTTTGGAAAACAAACTTGAAATGCTACGGAATGAAAAAAATGTGAGACAGAAAGGCAAAAGAGAGTGAAGCAGAGACTGGAGGAAAGGCCATACAGAGACTGTCCCACCTGGGGATCCATCCCATATGCAGCCACCAAACCCAGACACTATTGCTCTTGCCAAGAATTGCTTGCTGACAGGAGCTTGATACCTTAGAGGCTCTGCCAGAGCCAGGCAAATACAGACGTGAATGCTCACAGCCAAACACCAGACTGAGCACAGGGACCCCAATGGAGAAGTTAGGGAAAGGACTGAAGGAGCTGAAGGAGTTTGCAATCCCATAGGAAGAACAATATCAGCTAGTGCCCCCAGAGTCCCCAGGGACTAAACCACCAACCTAAGTGTACACATGGAGGGACCCATGGCTCCAGCTGCATATGCAGCAGAGGATGACATTGTCTGGCATCAATGGGAGGGGAGGCCCTTGGTCCTGTGAAAGCTGGATACCCCAGTGTAGGGTAATGCTAGTGCGGTGAGTTAGGAGTGGGTGCGTGGGTGGAGGAGCACCCTTATAGAAGCAGAGAGGAGCGGGGGTGGGATAGGGGTTTTTCAGAGGTGAAACTGGGAAGGGGGATAACATTTGAAATGTAAATAAATAAAATAACCAATAAAAACTTCAAAAAAAGAAAAAGAAAAAGAAAGTGACCAATAAGTCATGGAGCCAGAAAGTCATCTATGGATCCACACACTAGTATTGGTTCTCTGATACACTGTGTTTTGTCAAGAGAAATGAATCAATCAAAAAGCACAGAGCAGCAAATATAAAGAGAAAGAAAATTTACATTTGCATATGCACTCTGTTTAGCAGGAAGAAAGCTTGCTGTGTTAAAAATAGTTCCCCAAAATTCAGTAGTTAAAAATTTTCCACTGCTTTTCTAACTATAGTAATTATCATTTCTTATTCTAAAGTTTTTATTCAAGGTATAGGTATAGGGTATAGGGACATTACATTCACAGTAAGAGGTGACTAGTCAGTCATATGGTATTTTTGAGTAATTGAGTCAATTCTTGCTGTCCTTCAAGAATTATCCTGTTATATAAAACCGCTTTTGGGGTTCCTTCCATCTGATGTTGGCTGGCTTCTGGATGCCTGGAACTGTCAGGGTCTGTGAGAGGAGATCAAACTAAACACCATGAAGTACTGAGTCGGAGGAAACAGTGCTGACTAAACATGATGAGACAGGGACCTGAAAACTGTGACTCAGAGACCAAGGCTGGAAAACAATACAGAAGTGGCACACTGGCAGGACTGTCAGGCCGAAACTGCCTTGCATGTGAGAGTCAGTAGAAGGTGAAGGAGGTCCGCTGTCTTTCACTGTAACATTGCAATACCTTGTTAATATTGTGTCATTACTTCTTATCTATTACTAATTCCCAATTATTACCATCACTGTCACGAAGCTCCAGGGTATGTCTTAGTCAAAGCAAATATCCCCTCCCAGAGCCATGGAAATGTTTCTTTTAAGCCCCATTGCACACCTCCTCCTCCCCCTCCTCCTCCTCCTCCTCCTCCTCCTCATGCACAGCAGCTGCTACCCACTGTTTTCCATTGTACCCCGTAGGCTCCCACTCCTTTCTTGTGAACCTAAGGCCCTTACAGCATGTTCCACTACAAGAGAAGCTATAATAGACTTGGTGCACTTCTTTGTGCAGAGAAAACTAGGAATACTCATGGTAGAGTTAGCTTCATTTCCCCCTTCTATGTAGACTTTATTTGACTGCCACACTTATGATAACTCTCCAAAACAAACATTATATCTATGTTTTAGCAACATATTCCAGATTGTACAGTTTGTGTTTACTGGTTCAGAACAGTGTGTGTGTGCACACATGCATGCGTTCACTGTGTGTGTGCGCTCATGTGCATGTGTGTGTGAACATGTTTTAAAAATATGTTGAAAAGTTATCTTATTAACTTTAAATAAGTAACTGTAAGAATTACATGCATCAATAATAGGAAAGCATATATGATTGATATCTAGAACCTATCATAAAATCTAGTCCAGAATTTATTTGTATTAAATATTCACAGGCAGAGTAAACACACAAAAATGAAAACTAACCATTAAGACCTTTTGCTGTCTTATAAACAAACTTTTAGGTTGGTTGCAGGAGTCATATGCTTTGTGGATAGTAAAACAGTGCATACAAAGTCCAAAGCTCAAGATAACAAACTAACATAAACACACATATGTGCACATATATATGTCCTCTATATACATCCATACACATGCATATACATATGTACACAGTATACACATACAGACATAAACACATGTGTTCACCTATGCATGGATACTGTCTGTATACACATACACATATATGCAAACATGTATGCACATGTGTATGCAATATACACATACAGACATAAACACGTGTATATATGTATGTATACTATCTATATATACTTTACATATGTATATGATATACAAATATATATGTATATGCACATGGTATGATTACTGTCTATACAGGTACTTTATGTGTATATAATATACACATACACTGCACATGCACATACATATATAACATGTGGGAATATAATACATATGTTATATACAATGTATCTGTAAAAATTCTAGTAAGTTATATATAATGTATCTGGAAAAATTCTAGTAAGCCAAAAGAGGAAAAAATATTACCAACAACTGATTCAGTTGTTTTTCATTGCCATTAAAGGTACAAAGTTCACTGTAGAGCTTTTCTTTTTCTTTCAAGCTGTGCCTGAGAGAACTGCTGATAAACACAGGAGCCTGCACACACTCAGGGCACATAGATTTCCAGCATGCCCCTGTAAAGTTAAACTATCAATGTGGATATGTATGTTTTAAATAATTTGATTTGTTTTGTTGGCTTAATTGCACAGTATGCCTTAGTGATTTGTTGAACTTAATATTCAAACTGAGAGTTCACTGATAGTGTTTTAACTGACAGAGGTAAGGCTGGACTCAGATTAAAATGGAAGCGCCCCTAAAACAGAAGACTCCAAAGCTTTCTCTTTAAGCATGCCAGCAGGCCCAGTAACTGTCAGAGCAGGAGAGAGTCCTGGGAGGAGGAAGACACCACAGGAGCCCATGTTTTTCATCTCATCTCTGTGGCCTGTGGGTTTGGCTCCTGTGTGTCTGTTAAGTGGTAATTCTAATCTTTGAAAGTCCATTTTCTCCCCATCTAGAGAAGCTTCCTGTGATCTGCAGCCAAGAGGGCTGGAAGGAACTCAAGGTTGTTAGCGCATTTATCGTTGGCACCTAGAGCTAGAGGGAAGATTATAGGCTGATTTGAGTTTTACAGGGGGGCAAAGGGGTACAGAAGAGGGAGGAAAGAAGAGAGAGAGAGAGAGAGAGAGAGAGAGAGAGAGAGAGAACCACCATTTCAAGGGAACCATTTTCTACTTATTTACTTGTAATGTTTAATCACAAAATACCCAAGCTCAAATGAATGACCACTTAGCCATTTTGTTCTTCTCCATTCCCTGCCCCCAGTAGCATCTAAACCTAATGAGTTCTGAGCCAAGCCTCAGGTCTATCCCTCAGCATAGGCAAAACCAAGAGATAAGGACTGGACATGAGTCTGCTGTCCCTTTAAATGTGCATGCTTATACATCTGGCTAGATGCGTGTGCATGGACAGTTAGAATCTTGTATCTAAGACAAGCATTTCACATCTTACAATTTGACCAAGGGATGGAATGATGACTAGCACCATAACTGGACGCTTCCGGACACACAGTTGTACTTGGGGTTTATGCAGAAGCTTGCATCTTGTGCGGGTAGTACTTTTGAAATATTGAAATCAAAACCACTGTGAATTTAAATTAGAAAACAAAAACCCTAACCACATGAGATGAATGCAGAAAACTAAATGAACTAATAAACCTATACTAATTAACTTTGTTTATAATTTTTAAATAAGAGATTGCAAACTAACTCTCTGGGAGCAGTTAGGTTATGTTTGACCCTTTGAGGCATTCTAAGAGTTTGGTTTAATATGGTGCATAGATAGGCAGAGCAGAGAAGCCTACATTTGCTGCCCCAGGAGAGAAAGCACATAATGGTAGATGCTTCTGTTACTACACAGCAGAAATCAGATTCCACTATTTAGCAGAGTAAAGATCCTTTTGAATTTGCCTGCTGTGGTTAAGTGGGTGGCCATCATGCTGGTTTCTGTAGGTGCTTATCCTTAGGAGCTGCCTTGGTACCTGACACCTGGGCCCTATCCACTGCTCAGCTTAACCTACTGATGTGTCTGGGGACTGGGGGGTTTTCAGCAGTTAAGTGTGCAATTTGATAGGCAGATCGGTTAATCCTTGGCAGTCTTTGTGTGCTGGTTGGTTTAGGTTATGAGTAGGAGGGATGGATAAGTGTCAGCTTCCACAGAATGTGAGTCCCCAACAAGGAAGTAGAAATTGCTGAGAAGAAAGAAGCAGAGGGGCAGATAATGCCCGATAAAGAACAAAGAGTAACTTGGACCCATCCTGATCTTTAGCAGTGCTTGGGCCTCATGTGAACAGCAAGGACTGATTTATCCACTGGAAGAGGGCGGAAGTCAGAACGGCTTGCAAAGCTGTGTGAAGCATGATTTTTTTTTTTTTTAGCACAGTAAATAGATAATAATTTAAAGACAATAATAGCAGCACTGGGGAGATGACACTTTGAGTGACAAATAGGAAAAAGATACATAAAACTGTAGTTGAATGTGGAACCAATAAAAGGTAAATTTTGCAGGATGTAAAGAAATAAATTGTACATCGCTGTGAGCAATTTTTATTTTATTTGGTTTGCTTTAATTGTGATTCACTTCAAGCAGAAGCTACTTCAAGAATGAATTAAATACGGTGCCACTGAGGTCATCGGATGATGTCAGCAAGCCCCAGAATCTCTCCCCTTGCTCTCCTTGCTCCTTCATCACCCCTTCCTCCTCTCTTTCGGTCTTTATATTGTGTAAAACTTTAAGCACATAGCAAATTACAAATACTGTATAAGAAGTGAGTGCCAGCACCTGTTTTCTCCTGAGTTTTTGATCTTAGCCATTCTGACTGGTGTGAGGTGAAATCTCAGGGTTGTTTTGATTTGTATTTCCCTGACGACTAATGATGTTGAACATTTCTTTAGGTGCTTCTCAGCCATTCGAAATTCTTCAGGTGAAAATTCTTTGTTTAGCTCTGTACCCCATTTTTAATAGGGTTATTTTGTTCTCTGGAGTCTAACTTCTTGAGTTCTTTGTATACCTTGGATATTAGCTCTCTGTCGGATGTAGGGTTTGGTAAAGATATTTTCTCAATTTGTTGGTTGCCAATTTGTCCTTTTCACAGTGTCTTTTACTGTACAGAAACTTTGTAATTTTTTGTGGTTCCATTTGTCAATTCTTGATCTTAGAGCAGAAGTTATTGATGTTCTGTTCAGGAACTTTTTCCCTGTGCCCATGTGCTCAAGGGTCTTCCCCAGTTTCTTTTCTATTAGTTTTAGTGTGTCTGGTTTTATGTGGAGGTCCTTGATCCACTTGGACTTGAACTTAGTACAAGGAGATAAGAATGAATCGATTTGCATTCTTTTGTAGGCTGACCTCCAGTTAAACCAGCACCATTTGTTGAAAAGGCTATCTTTTTTCCATTGGATGGTTGTAGCTCCTTTGACAAAGATCAAGTGACCATAATTGTGTGGGTTCATTTCTGGGTCTTCAATTCTATTCCATTGATCTACCAGCATGTAATAAGGACACATGTTCTACTATATTCAAAGCAGCTCTATTTATAATAGCCAGAACCTGGAAAGAACCCAGATATCCAGAATATGTGGTATATTTACACTATGGAATACTACTCAGCTATTAAAAACAATAAATTCATGAGATTCTTAGGGAAGTTGGTGAAACTGGAGAATGTCATCCTGAGGTGACCTAGTCACAAAAGAACACACATGGTATGCACTCGCTGATAAGCGGATATTAGCCCAGAAACTCATAATACCCAAGAAACAATTCACAGATCAAATGATGCCCAAGAAGAAGGAGAGGCCCCTGGTCCTGGAAAGGCTCAGTGCATCAGTGCAGAGGAATACCACGACAGGGAAACTGGAAGGGGGTGATTGGGGAACAGGGGGAGTGAAGAGGGCTTATGGGACTTTCAGGGAGGTGGTATCCAGGAAAGGGGATATCATTTGAAAGTAAATAAAGAATATATCAATTTAAAAAAAAAGTGAGTGCCTGTAAGCATTCCTTCTTGCTTCCCCATCTTTTCTTCCTGTGTTAGTCTAATCTGTGCATTGTGTGTGCTGCACACCTGAAGCTGGAAACAATCCCCTCATCTCTGTGAGGTTCAGCATTTTCTCCATGATGACAGCACACAGCTTAGAAAGGTGTTAGTCCCCTAAGAGGGCTGCTACTCACTTCAGGTTCCAGTGCTTCCTTTATTTTTCCTAAGTGGATTTTTACATCTGATCAGTTAAAACCACCATCCCATTGACATGAATGCTAGGCAGGCACTTGGCTGCCACAAGACAGCTTGTGCTAAACCACTAAACAGACTTGCTTTGAAGTTTCTCAGAAACCTCTTCTAGCATGTCTGATTGTATTTTTGTTTTGGCACGTAACAGACATGACCACTAATCACAGCTCAAGTTTTTGGGTCTATTGTCTATTCTCATAACACTTTATATATTTGTGTTTTTTCATGTCTCTAGCAGGTGTTATATCATTACATCCTTTACCAGTTTTGAAGTTTAAAGGTGAGAACATGTGCGACTATATCTTTTATTCACCTGATGTCATTGTCAGCTTACTGCCCCCATCTGGTAACTTAGGCCTAGTCTCAGAACAGTCTCCCAGCCTTGTACAATCTTATCTAGACCTAGGATATTTTCAGGCTCTGGGACTTATTGCTGAATAAGCTTACTCTTTCTAACTCTTTCTGAACTGAGACTGGCTGGTCAACTCCTCTCCATGTTAACTGATTCAATCTGGCTTCTCTATGGTCCTCTGACTTTTCGCTCTGCATGGCTTCAAACTAACTCTAGAAATTTGTTCTGACCATCCCACTCCTTTTCACTCTCTGGATCACTCTGTCTTCACCTGTGTCTAGTGTGTTCTCTCTTCAACAGAGAGAACTTTGTCTCTGTAAAACTCTCCTTTTCCTCCTGATCCTCTGTGCTGCTCTCTTTTGTCTCTGTTTTTGTGAGAGTCGAGCATATCCTAGTTTGTCAAATCTTTCTCTGATTCATCACTTTGTCTGCTACTCACTTAGACATTGCTTTCAAACATGGGTGCCTTCTTCTACAAATAACTTTACTTTCATTATTTGGGATTAAAGGTGTGTGCTAAGAGCTGAGCCATACCACAACCAGAAACAGGTTTATTTATTTTTCCAATAAATACCACAATCTTGGGGTTCACAGTTTGATCAAATATCCTGCAGAAACATGGACTTTGTGTTTGGGAAAATGGCAGGAGATGTATGAATATAGAACATTAACTTAAAATGCCCTAGTGTGAGATGGAAAGGGTTAAGGAAGCATTTGTTAAACTTAGCACAGACTAGGATAAGCCTGCAGAGGAAAGCCACATCAGATACAGAAAAGCAACAGGAGGAAACTGAACCAGGGAAAGAGAATTGTGAAGGGTTCATATTCAAAATATATGTAAATCTGGATTTTGGACCAGGGAACCAGGAGACTCCACAGCCTTCTGTGCACAGCACACCAGGAGAGAGTGATCTCCCAGCAGCTCTTTCACTTCTGAGTGCAGAGGTGAGATCTCCACCTTCTCTCTGGAGGGGACCAGCTAGGAGCACACAGGACATAACATCAGTGGAGCAGCTGGGAAGGAAGTCTTCCTGCAGCCATTTGCACCAACATATATGTAAATCTGAATGCAAATGAGTGTTAAATGTTCACCTACTGCTGAGTCAAGAAAGTAGTCAGATCCCCGGAGTAGACTAAGCTGAAGATGGTTCCTGGCCCTTCCTGGACAATAATGTCTTCTCTTCAGTCAACATGACAACTCAAAGAGGAGGCATTCTCTCTAAACATGCAGAGAAATCTTGGATCACAATGAGGTTCTTTGCTAGGTGGTCCTGGAGATGGTGGGTGGGATGTTTCTCCTCAAGCTATTACTTAGAGCTGTGTTGGTCATGCTTCCTTTTGGCTACATTACACAATATCTGAAACTGTAGCCATTGGAAACATGAGTGCTTTGCACATGCTTTAAAACATTTTAGCAGGAAGTGAAAGTAAAATGTGTGCTTCTTGCCTGGCAGAGAACAGGTGAGAAACAAAGTTCTAGGTAGATTCAAGATATGCTGTGTTTATTATGGCATTTTTGTGCATGTATATAATAAACGTTGAATATAGTCACCTCTCACTTACCATGAAGAGTTCACTTTCCAGCTTATCATTTTGTTCTAAATGTATAGGTTCTAAGTAGGAGAGAACAGGAGACTTCATTTGCCCTACTAGGTCTGGTTTATCTGACTTCCTGTGATGGCTCCAGTTTAGTGCACTTTCTTACAAGCTCTCCGGCTTCACACACATTCTGAGTCCTGCTGCTGACTGTTTTTGGAGACCTCACCACATCATCAGCATTGCTCCATCTGGTCTTGTCATGGACATCATCAAGCTGTTCCCCAGACGCTTGGCCAGGACTCCAAAGTGTTTATTCTCCCACTGGCTACTCTTGCCAAGTCAAGAGGAGATTTCACAATCAATGCAGCACAAGATACCCTTTTCTACTTTGTGAGGAAGAAAATGATAGTGACTGTGACGGTGACGTGGATGACATGCTGCAGGTGGCAGAGGGAACTGAACAGGCATGGCTGAGCTGCTGGCTCTGATTTTGAGATGTGCGAGTCTTCTAGTAATTCGTAATGTGGAAATGCTGTAAGCCATGGTTTATGTAACCTTGAAAAGGTTGCACACCCTTAAACAATGAAGATGGGGTTTTTGAGTACTTTTTGGATTTTACCAATTAGGTTGATGGTGTTCAGAACATTTGGTCAGGTTTCTCTAATTTGCATTTCAATTTCCTGAATTGAAAGCTATTTTTTAAACATAGTTACTGATGATGACACACCAAGAGAGATAGTAAACATTTGGGAGCAAGCTTGCACTAAACAAAATATAAAATACAAGGCAGATATATGAATATATCTTTATATTTTAAAGGGAAGAGTAATAATTGTAAAACCAGATTATAAAATAAACTGGAAAAATAAAAATATGGTGGAGAATAGGCATTCAAAATCATCAGATCACATGCGTAGATCTCTGCATGTAGTTATATACATACATTGATTTTTATATTTATAACAATTGCAAATATATAGACAAAATTTCAGACCTACTTTCAGTAGCATGAAAGAAAATACTCATAAAGATTGCATTCATTGGAAGTTAGCACTTAAGAATTCTAAGGGAGCATACTAGAAGAGATGAAGAGGTGGAGTCAGGCAGGAATGCTACCTTGAAAGTTTGAAAAACTGTCTGGAGTAGCATAATAGTTCTAAACCTGAAGAACCTTCAACAAAACCAGGGAAGAAGCATTTATGATTAGGAAAATCCAACATTAAATATCTATACAGCCTGGACATGGAGAAAGACTCTAATAGAAACAAAAATCAAATATCTCTAAGACACAAAATAGTTTTTAAACTTTTTACTGTTTTTCACATTTTTCAGCAAATTAGCATAGACAACGGGAAATTAATAAAACTCGTTTTACTTTTTGATTTTCCCTTTGTGCTTATGTTTTTTTGTGTGTATGAAGTTTTAATCCTAGGTGATGATAATATGTGAGCATTTTTGTTTTTTATAGTTACAAATTTGACTTTATTTTAAAGTGATAGGCAAAGCTGAATGCTTATAAAACATGATATTCTAAACTGTGCATGTACCTGTCCTACCCAAAGAAATGAACATATTTGTGACCAGAACATGTCAAAGGCTTCAGCATTGTCTTGAACACACCACACTAACTAAAGTCTTAGTTCTACAATGAGTCTCTTGAATGCCCCATACACCCTAGTAATACCCACTTTAGATTGTCTTCATTCAGATTACATACATAGATGTTTGGTACTTGTTCTTCTATGTGTGACTACTTTGACTTAATATAATACCATCTAGGTTTATTTATATTCTCAGGAACAGAGGGATTTCTTTCCCACCGCGTCTTTTGGGTCAGATAACTGAACACAGATCCTCAACTTGCTAGTCAGGCACCTGACCACTGAGATGTGTTCTAGGCATACCCTATCTCGAGTATCATTCTTTTTTTTTCATTTTTATTAGATATTTTCTTTATTTACATCTCAATATCCCCTTTCCTGGTTTCCCCTCCAAAAACCCCCATCCCATTCCTCATCTCCCTGCTTACCAACCCATCCAACTCTGGTTTTCCTGTCCTGGTATTCCCCTACACTGGGGCATTGAGCCTTCACAGGACCAAGGGCCTTTCCTCCCATTGATGTCTGACAAGGCCATCCTGTGCTACATATGAAGCTGTAGCCATGGGTCCCTCCATGTGTACTCTTTGGTTGGTAGCTTAGTCCCTGGGAGCTGTGGGGGTACTGGTTGGTTCTTATTTTTGTTGTTCCTCTTAAGTGGCTGCAAACCCCTTCAGCTCTTTGGGTCCTTTCTCTAGCTCCTCCATTAGGGACCCTGTGCTCAATCCATTGGTTAGATATGATCATCCACTTCTGTATTTGTCAGGCACTGGCAGAGCCTCTCAGGCAATAGCTATATCAAGCACGCCTGTCAGCAAGCACTCTTGGCATCCACAATAGTTTCTGGGTTGGGTAACTGTATATGGGATGGATCCACATGTGGGGCAATCTCTAGATGGCCTTTCCTTCAGTCTCTGCTCCACACTCTGCTGTAACTAACTCTCACATTTTTCTCCACCCATCTATTGCCTGGGGTTGTGTGAGTTGCTTCTGTATCTTATCTCCTATAAATACCATGGTAGACAGAAGAGACTTAGTGCTTCATCAATAGGCTATAAACATGTGAAATGTGTGAAGATTCCTTTCTAATTTGTCTATTTAGCCTCTCTGCTTATGTGTCTGCATTTATGTTATCTTTATGTTGACATATTCTGTGCCATGCATTTCTATGTCAGGTAGCCCAGTGCCTCCATCTTTTGGGTAGAGACTGCTCATTTAGTGGCATCTGTGTTTCTTTGGATTTGTTTGATATTTGCATGGGTTATATGGAAAAGAGCTGATAAGGTTGGGCATTGCTTTCTTTGCTGGGATCTTAATAGAAATGTTTTTGATACACTTTGCTGTGATAAGACATAGGAAATATTTTGTAGGTTGTACTAGCTTGTAGCTATACATCTTCTGTGTTCTTTCATGTGAATCCCCTGTCAAAATCCTCTCTACTTCTCACTGGGGCAGGGCACACACTTATATCATCCAGCTGGCTTTTCCTGTGCACATTTACTCCCACCATTTATGAACATTAGTCTTCATTGTTTATTTTAATCCTCTACAAGGTCATTATTTTAGGAAAGGGGGAGGAGAAATCATATGATTCAACTCTATTGTTTGAAAAATTTAATAAAGTGAATATACACAGACAATGGAATTTATGTGATGTAACAGTTTTTAATAAAACATGCAGTTTTATTGAATGAAATAGAGTCTGAAAGAATTAGTTGATGTATATTTTCTATACCCACATGCACACTATTTGGTATATTCTTTTGTCCACGGTTATTAAGAAATCTCACATAGTTGGGCATGGTAGTACACACTTTTAATCCCAGCACTTGAGAGGGAGAAGTAGATGTATCTCTGAGTGTGAGGCCAGCCTGGTCTCTGATATGAGCTTCAGTCTGGTCAGGGATACATAGTAAGACTCTGCATCAAAAACAGAAAGTCCATGGCTCCTTTATCTTTCCCCAGTTTTCCTTTTATTTGAGGCAAAGCAATTCTTACCTGCATAGTAATTTCAAACCAGCCAAACTTAACATGATATATGTGTTCCTTAGGGATTTTATCTCCTATAAATAACATAGAAAGTTAGCTTTGAAAAGGAAAACATTAGGGCCCTGGAGGGATGGCACAGCAATTAAGAACACTGGCTGCTTTTCCAGAGATCTTGAGCTCAGTTTCTAGCAACCACATGACAGCTCATAGCTGTCTATAAGCATCATTCCAAGCTATTTGAGTCCCCTTTCTGGTATGCAGACATACATAAAGACAAAACATACTTACATATACATAAAATAGATAAATAAATATTTTCAAAAATAAAAGGAAAACATCTATTCTTCCCATCATTTGGACTTTTTAATGACAATAAATCACAGTAATTTTTATTTTGAATATCATAAGCAACAGGCCCAAGATTCTAAAGACATTTAAAAAAAGTATTTTCAGGGTTTAAAACTTGAGTATAAATATCATCTTTGGAACGTGAATAATGGAGTAAATTTAAAAAATTTTAAATAATCTTCCAAAAGTTCTGTTTAGAAGAATTGTTGGTCGCACTACTGAAGTCAGCAGGCTGAGAAGGAGGCTACTTCAGAATATCTTTGTTCTGACTACAGATTTTGGAAAAATGCCATAAGCCACTTTTAAAGCACCAGGAATTTCTGTATGTGAATAAAAGAAAATAGAGTCAGCTGGGAAAGCTCAGCACTGGCCCAACAAAGAGAAAGGAACAGAAACTAGGTCACTTGACCAGTAGCTTGAGGAACAATCCACACTCTCCTTTTTAAGACAACGAAGGAGAAATCCCAAAGAGAACCATGCTTAATATATAAAACAAGTGGGATTTCTGTCTTTCTCTCTTGAAATCCTTTTTATCATGTAGGAAACAAACACTGACTAATACTGTTGCTCTTCTTTTTTCTGTTTTGAGCTAAGTACACAGTGTAAAATCAAAGATGGAAACAGTATTCAACCAAATGAGCTGGATTTCAGGACGCTCAACTACTGGGAGAACAGAACAGAGAGTTGTCGGGTATGCCATTCTGCACTAGTAACTGATCAATCAGCTGGTCTTTTCAGATTTTAAAATATAATACATAGGGACTGGAGAGATGACTCAGTGGTTCAAAGCACTGGCTGCTCTTCCACAGGTCTCACATTCAGTTTCCAGCATCCACATGGCAACTTGCTACTCTCTGTAACTCCTGTTCCAGGGACACCCTCACCTGGACACACATGTACATGAAGTAAAAATAAATTAAAATATATGTAAATCTATAAATATAAAAATAATTTACATTTAAATTTTGTAACAATTATACTTGGTCCAGGAGCTGACTATCTGAAAATCAAACAAAACTATTGTAACTTTCGGGCTTTTTGGAAAATATTTAGGCAATTATTTTCAATATAACATAATTGAAAATTGGTATGATTTTATCTTTTTTTTCCATTTTTTTATTGATATATTTTTTATTTACATTTCAAATGATTTCCCCTTTTTCTGGGATGATTTTATCTAAGTGAATTTAATTTAAAACAGTTACAAGATCCTCTAAGAATGAGTCTTAGAACCCAGTATATTGGGCTGGAGAGATGGCTCAGCGGTTAAGAGCACTGGCTGCTCTTCTGA
Organism: Apodemus sylvaticus; assembly: GCF_947179515.1. NCBI lineage: Eukaryota > Metazoa > Chordata > Mammalia > Rodentia > Muridae > Apodemus > Apodemus sylvaticus. Next base: position 38,963,249 of record NC_067484.1, on the reverse strand, counting down.
AGGTCCAGAGTACAAATCCCAGCAACTACATGGTGGCTCACAACCATTCACAGTGAGATCTGATGCCCTCTTCTGGTGCATCTGAAGACAGCTACAGTGTGCTTATATATAACAAATAAATAAATCTTTAAAAAAAAAAAGAAGAAGAAGAAGCCCTGAATACCCAAGGCACAAATTGCATAACAAATGACTCCCATGAAGAAGTATGGAGAGGGTCCTGATCCTGGAAAGAACTGATCTAGCATTGGAAGGGAATATAAGGACAGAGAAAAGGAGGGAGGTGATTGGAGAAGGGATGGAGAGAAGAAGGTTTATGGGACATATGGGGAGGGGGGATCCGGGAAAGGGGAAATCATTTGGAATGTAAACAAAGAATATAGAAAATAAAAATATTAAAAAAGAACCCAGTGTATCTTACACTGAAAATAAGCTTTATATTTGAGACAAAAGTAACTATGTCAGATTATGATCTCTGAAATCAGTCTCTTCCATTCCCTTTTTTCTTTTCATTGAAGTTTCAAACTTCTCCCACCCTGGGGAGATTTTATTTCCTATCTTGGCAAAATGTTAGATGTTGGAAGTATTTATACTGATGAACTAATATTAAAACATCCATACCTACTGTTTAAGTTTAATTGGGGGCTGTTATCATTACTAATTACTTTTACTACTTAATGGGCCTCTTAGCTCAATGAAAATCAAGTTGTGAGTAGGTTGAAAATAGACTAATGTTTGCCAGATTTAAAATTCTTATGCTGTACTATTATCATTTTTATTATTATCATTATGATGATGATGATACTGATGTTGATTAAGAATGAAGACCATTATTCTCAGATGTGGTAATTTAAGATTCAAATAAGGAAAAAGTTACAGCAGTATTTATGTTCTATTAAATGATATGTACAGAATGTTTAGAATGAAGACACAATTCATAGCTAACTGATATAGGTGTGCTCCTAAAGCATAATTTAATAGAATTTAGTTACACAAGGAAGACTTTGATTCATGTAAATGCATATGTTTTAGAAAATTGTTCAGTAGAATCAAACACGTTCATATAGTTAGGCTTGCTCCTAAGTATTTAAAAAAAAGCCATTTTTAAGTTCAGAAAGTTTGTTATCATGGATTTGTAACAATTTATAAAATCTTTCATTCATGTATATATTTTATATTCAACTAATCATTTGGAGAACAACCAGTCATTATTCTTAAATTATTTAAAAAAAAGTGAAACAGTGGGAAACCTTCCAGACACATCCTATGAGGCCAATGTTCACCTGATACTAATTCAGAAATTTGATAATAACAATAACAACAAAAAATCTGCAAAACACCATTATTGATGAACATGGATGTAAACACCCTCAACAAATTACTGGAAAATTGAATTCAAGCGCACATGCAAATGTTTACTCGCTCCAAGTAACACTATTTCAGTTCAGAGTCCTGTGAGCTGAAGCCACACACTCTGGGAGCTGAGAAACTACCTTTCTGGAGCATTCTCATCCAGTGAGTACTGCAAGATTGATTGGTTAGGAAGCTTAGCACTTTTTCTTACATGGAATGGGTCTGGGTATATGGGAGGTAGGAAGTGTGTATGTGTGAGTGTGTTTACATAACCAATATTTTTTCTCATTCTAATTAGAACTCATCTACCTGAGCTTTGGTCACATTTTGCAGATCCACAGCTAATCATTCTCCATTGGGCTATCTGAGAACATTGGGCTGTCTTAGTTAGGGGCTTCATCATATGTAGGAAAAATAAACAGTTCTAACGAAATGCACTGATGTTTGTTATGATTTGTTTCAAAATGTCCCAATGAAAAGGCAATTTTTAAAAATAAAAGAAAGTGTTCTGTGAGTTAAGGAAGCTTTCTTGTAAGGCTGATCACAGAAGCACAAGGGGGATTGTGCTTAGTGTGACATTCAACAGACTTCAAATTCCAATGGAGAAGATAAACAGCAGGGAAAGGATCCAGTCCTAATTAGAAGCAGATTAATCAGAGAAACCTTTTAAGGGGGATTAACTATCCACACAGGAACAAAGAACTAAACTCCTAATTCCTCCCTAGCACTGACAGATGCCCCAAGCAAGTAAGAACACTAGAAGGAGGAGAGAGGACCTGAGATCTGCCTCCACTCCTCAGTTTTCTGAAGCACATCAAGGATGAGTAACCCCTGAGGGAGTTAGACATACATAAAGACAGTCTCACGTGTGCGCATGCGCTCAAACACACACACATTCACACAGAGGAGTGACAACACAGACTATCACACACTTTTGAAAATCTGCATTTTATAAGGATTGACTCAGGACTTTGATAAGATTCCAAATTCATTAATGATGATGTGCTTTTCTCAGAAGAAATAATGCATTGATACTTTTGAATCAAATAATATATGATTTTAAAGCTACCCTGATTTTCTGCCACACACACACACACAAAAATCCTACACAACAATAATCTATAGGTTAATCATTATGTATATAACCAACTGATTTTTGACAGTTGCTAAGATCATGCAAGGGACAAAAGTTTCCTTAATAAATGGCTTTGAAAACAAAAAAAAAATTAAAAAAAAACAAAACAAAACAAAAAACCTCAACTGAAGAATAAAATAGATTCTTCCCTTTCACCATATATAAAATCAGCTCAACATAAATGTTAGACTCAGAACTATGAAATCAATACAAGAAAAAATAAGAACATTTTCAAATATTGGTATAGGCAAATGATTTTTGCATGTAGGACTCCAAAGCATCAGCAAATGGACTGTATTAAACTCTTTGTTTAATAAAAAGAACTTTTTAAGGTTCTACTCAAGAAAAGAAATCATTAAAAGAATTCAGCCTGGCCTTCTGGTCTCTGCTTTGGGATCGGGAACAGCCTGGGTCATGGCACCCCATCTCCAGGCCCTGCAAGAAGCCAGCTGTGCACCCAGAGGTCGGCTGGGAGGAGGCAGCATGCTCCGGTGAGTTGCTCCCTGCAGAGCGAAGGATCCAGTCCTGAGGCCTCTGGCGGGAGCCTTCCTGTCTCCACCTCTGGATCTGGAAGATCCTGGTCTCTAGGCAGTGCAGGAGGCCAGCTGTGCACCCGGAGGCCAGCTGGGAAGAGGCAGCTTGCACTGGTGAGTTCAGCATTGACGACAAGACCAACTAACACTAGTGAGAACTAGATGGTAAAAGGCAAATGTAGGAATGCTACTAACAGAAATCAAGGCAATATGGTAGCATCTGAACCCAATTCTCCACTAACAGCAAGTCCTGGATACCCCAACACACCAGAAAAACAAGATTTGGATTTAAAATCACTGGTCATGATGCTGTTCCAGGAACACATGAAGGACATAAATAAATTTCTTAAAGAAATTCAGGGAGGAGACTGTGCTCTGGTGAGTCCAGCAGGCCCCGGCAGGAGCCTTCCAGTGTCTGCTTTGGGATCTGAACAGCCTGGGCCACAGCACTCTGTCTCCAGGAAGTGCAAGAGGCTTGGTGTGCACCCGGGGGGCAGACTGGGAGCACACAGCTTGCTCTGGTGGGTCAGCACCACAGAGCTTAGGTTCCAGTCCTGAGGCCTCTGGTGGGAGCCTTAAGATCTCCCCTTCGGGATCCAGAACAGCCTGGGCTACAACACCACATCTCCAGGTCCTGCAAGAGGCCAGAGCGGCACCCGGGAGGCTTGCTGAGAGGAGTCAGTGTGCTCTGGTGAGTCCAGCAGGCCCCAGCGGGAGCCTTCAGGTGTCTTCTTCGGTATCTGAACAGCCTGGGCCACAGCACCCTGTCTACAGGGAGTGCAGGAGGTCAGCTGTGCACCAGAGGCCAGCTGGGAAGAGGCAGCTTGCACTGGTGAGTCCAGCATTGACAAGACCAACTAACACCAGTGAGAACTAGATGGCAAAAGGCAAATGCAGGAACGTTACTAACAGAAATCAAGGCAATATGGCAGCATCTGAACCCAATTCTCCTTTAACAGCATATCCTGCATACCCAATCACACCAGAAAAACAAGATTTGGATTTAAAATCACTGGTCATGATGCTGGTAGAGGAACACATGAAGGACATACTTAAAGAAATTCAGGAGAAAATGGATCAAAAGTTAGAAGCCCTTACAAGGGAAACACAAAAATCATTGAAAGAAATTCAGGAGAATACAAAAGCCAATAAGGAGGAAACGCAAAAAACACTTAAAGAAATACAGGAGAACTTTGGTTAACAGGCTGAGGTCATGTAAGAGGAAACACAAAAATCTCTTAAAGAAATACAGGAAAGCACAAACAAGAAAGTGAAGGAGCTAAGCAAAACCATCCAGGATCTAAAATCAGAACTAGAAACAACTAAGAAAACTCAAAGGGAGACAACTTTGGAGATAGAAAACCTTGGGAAGAAATCAGGGGACATAGATGCAAATATCAACAACAGAATTCAAGAGAAAAAAGAAAGAATCTCAAATGCTGAAGATACCATAGAAACCATGGACTCAACAGTTAAAGAAAATGCAAAATGCAAAGAGCTTGTAACACAAAACATCCAGGAAATCCAGGACACAATGAGAAGACCAAACTAAGGATTATAGGCATAGATGAGAGTGAAGATTTACAACTTAAAGGGCCAGCAAATATCGTCAATAAAATTATGGAAGAAAACTTCCCTAACCTAAAGAGAGAGAGATGCCCATGAATATACAAGAAGCCTACAGAACTCCAAACAGACCGGACCTGAGCAGAAATACCTCCTGTCACATAATAATCAAAACCCCAAATGTACTAAACAAAGAAAGAATATTAAAGGCAGTAAGAGAAAAAGGCCAAGTAACATATAAAGGAAGACCTATCAGAATCACACCAGACTTCTCACCTGAGACTATGAAAGCTAGAAGATCCTGGGCAGATCTCATGCAGACTCTAAGAGAACACAAATGCCAGCCAAAACTACTATTCCCAGCAAAACTCTTAATCACTATAGATGGAGAAACTAAGATATTCCATGACAAAACCAAGTTTACCCAATATCTATCCACAAACCCAGCTCTACAAAGGATAATAGGAGGAAAACACCAATACAAGGAGGGAAACTTCACCCTGGAAAAAGCAAGATAGTAACCTTCTTTCATCAAACCCAAAAGAAGTTAACCAATCAAATTTAAAAAATAACATCAAAAATGACAGGAAGTAATAATCACTATTCCTTAATATCTCTTGACATCAATGGGCTCAATGCCCCAATAAAAAGACATAGACTAACCGACTTGATACGTAAACAGGACCCTACATTTTGCTGCATACAGGAAACACACCTCAGGGTCAAAGACAAACACTACCTTAGAGTAAAAGGCTGGAAGACAATTTTACAAGCAAATGTTCTCAGGAAACAAGCTGGATGAAGCTACTTCACCCAAGAGGAGAAGAAGACAGGAAATCATCAAACTTAGGGCTGAAATCAATCAAGTGGAAACAAAGAGAACCATATAAAGAATCAATGAATCTATGCAAAAATACTCAATAAAATTCTTGCCAACTGAATCCAAGAACACATAAAAACGATCATCCCTCATTATCAAGTAGGCTTTATAGGGATGCAAGGTTGTTTCAATATACGGAAATCCATCAATGCAATCCACTACACAAACAAACTCAAAGAAAAAAACCACATGGTCATTTCATTGGATGCTGATAAAGAAACTGATGGAATGCAATCTCTGATAAGTGGATATTAATTTGTCCAGAAGCTCTCAATACCCAAGGCACAATTACCATAACAAATGCCTCCCATGAAGAAGTAAGGAGAGGGTCTTGATGCTGGAAAGGCTTGATCTAGCATTGGAGGGGAGTACCAGGACAGAGAAAAAGGAGAGAGGTGACTGGTGGAGAGAAGAAGGTTTATGGGACATATGGAGAGGGGGGAACTGGGAAAGGGGAAATTATTTGGAATGTAAACAAAGAATATAGAAAATAAAAATATATAATAAAAAAAAGAGAGACACAAAAGGAAAAAAATTCAGTCTATAGTCTCTGTGTGGCCATAGGCCTTTGATATTAACTCTGAGGAAGCAGAGGCTGCAGGATCCAGGTGGAAGGCACTGGAGTGCACATAGGAAGACTTTCTTAAAACATAGTAATAGAAAGAATGAGAATAAGACAGAAGAAAGGGATGGGAGGAGAGGAGAAGGAAAGAGGGAGGAGAAAGAAGGAGGAAGAACATGGACAGGGAAGGAGAATGAATGCATAGAAGGAAAGAAAAAGGGAGAAAGAGAGGGGAAGAAAGGGAGATTGGGGTCCGGGAGAAAGGACAGTCTACAGAATGTTAGGAAATATTTCCACAGTAATAATCCCACAAGAGATAGAAATACAAATATACAAATTGCTCAAAGTTAGTTAAAGGAGTGATCAGGTCCATATTTTAAAAGAAAGTAGATATATGTACTATAGTAAAAAATATATATGATGAAATGCTCAATCAGCATGGAGAAGCAAATCAAACCACACAAAGAAGCCGTCTCACCTCACCACCATATGTCCCGGCCCTTTCTACAGGAAGAAACTCATTCAAAGGCTCAAAAACTGTTCTATCAAGAAGATACTTGATACTCCTTTATATCACAGTACCAGTCCCAATAGTACTGTGCCCTTCAGTGAATTAACAGCTAGAGAAAACGTGAAATTCATGCACCATCACATATTGTCCATTCATAAAAGTTTAGAATCCCACAGCAACGTGGGTGGAACTCCTGGTCATTATGTTAAAGGAAAAAGACCCAGAAAGACAAGTATAAAATATTTGTCTCATTCAATTGTTAAAAATACTGAGTTGATTTCATAGAGTAAAATGAAACCGTGCTCACTAGCAAGAGGGAAGGGCAGAAAGAAGGATGTGTAAGGAAGTTCCTAGGAACAAGCATACAACTTTGAGTAGGGCATCACTTTTTTTTTCTTTAGCACTATGGGGGTAACTATTACTTAATGTCATATCTATTTTAAAATGTCTAGAGCAGTGAACATTCTCTACATGTAGCAATGATTACTTTTTGAAGAGATGTTAATGCTCACTAGAAGGATATGATTACTGTACATCATGCACATTCATTGACCTACCCATAAAGATGTATGGTTGCTTCAGTAAAATAAATAGCTCAACCCCATTTAGTTCAGTCAAGGAATAAGAACCTTTCATCTCTCTCCGAATTTCAACTCACACAGCAGTCAAGTATACCTCTGTGGTTGTTCTAACTCTCCATTATCAGACTCAACACACATCATTTTGTAATCTCCTAAGAGACCAGGAAGGAATTTTATCAATTCATTTCATGTCCTAGATGATGGCACTGTCTTAATTTCTGAAATTCTGGCCTGTTTTTCTTCTGTAATTTTCTTTGGGAAACTCAAGGACAGACAAATGGTATTGCTTTAAGCTATTTTAGGCCTGTTTATAGAGGCAAATTTTAAAGAGTTTGTATAATTTACCCACTTTTCTCCCCAGAATGGGATTTTGGTGAGTGGGTGTTATGGGCTCCCATAACCTGTGGATAATTACTGGTTTCTTTGGCAATTTCCTCTCTACCCTGTTACTACTGCATTTTATAATGTAACCTGCTCACTTATGGTTCTGGAATGTACTAATCTGGCTCATGGGATTGTTTGGGTTTTGGTTGGTCTTTACTTACTATGGATTACTTACTTTCTTTGCTTTGCTATAGAACACAATGCCAGGTTCTATCAATATCTTGTATGGAGAACCCATATAGAATTCCCCCATCCTCACTAGGAGCTCTAAGGCATGGCCATTGGCAATATGCACACTCTTCATCCATACCTCTGGCAGGGCATGAGAATTTTATATAAATTTATAGGCAACATATCCCACAGATTCCTGTGGACAGCCATGTGGTAGCACTTGTTAGATACAGACTTCCTTAGAAATTCTTTATACATTTTCTATTCTGATTTTTAGGAAAACCAAAATTAAGATCAACTGATCTGAGGTCCCATAGGGGCAATTTCTTTTCTTTTCTTTTTTTTTGTGCCCTAATTTTTTTTTTATTTGTTAAGTGAGATTGTCTGCACTTGATATAGTAAAATCTTAGAAGAGTGTTTGGAATAATATAGTCATTCAATATACACCATATACTATCACTTCTGTTTAACATGAAAAACATATCATAGTCCTTGGAGAGAGAATACAAGATTAATGAAAACTGTGGTTAGTGATGACACAATCCTAAAGCAGACACAGATCATTAGCATCTTATAACACCTTTCAAAATATATCCCAGAGTCTAAGGGTCCAATAAAATGACACCTTGTTTCAAAAGATGGGAGAAACTATCCTGACTCTCTTTTAACACATAGCTCTGCAGTCAGAGGACACTGACTGAGGCAATGGCTGAAATGAAAATGGATAGGCAGGATTTCTTGGGTTGACAAAATATTTAAGACTATAAGAAAAGCACAAAGCAAGCAGCTATATGGCTGCTGATTTTGGTAAAATAAGATGTAGTGGGCTGGCCTGATGCTGCTGGTATTCTAATATTAATATTAGTTCCTCAATATCTGGTTGCCCCATAGAGTGCACATAGACCCAAGTAACACTATGTGACTTTGTGCCCAGTTATTTCTGATTGGTGAATAAAGATACTGACAGCTAATAGCTGGGCAGAAGAGACATAGACAAGTTTTATGATTCCCAGGCCTGAGGGATCAGAGGAGAACCATGAGGAGAAGGTGGAAAAGGAAGGAGAAGCCGGCATGGGTTAAATGAACCCTAAAAATATGGCCCTGAGGGCTGGCAAATTGAAGTTAAGAGATTCCCGGATGAAACATAATAAGGAATAATTTGGGGCTATTGATAGGATTCTAGTTCTAATTAGCATAGAGGGTAGATATCTGCCCAGGTCTTGTGCTGATTAAGGCTTATTGTAACATAAAGGTTGTGTATGTCTTTCATCTGGGAACTGAATGATCAAGGTAGAGGTAGAAACCTGGGGTCAAGATTAAATAATTTTGCTTCCAGTTTCTGTGTGTGCCAGGAGCAGACCCTGTGCTACAGCACTCCATATGCAAATACCACCGAGAGAGAGCTGGTCTCCCAGGAGTGCCAACACACCTGGTGGCACAGGAACGACCACCACTTCTGCTCAAATTGCTGGCCCAAAAGGGATCCACCCAGAGCCATCAGGATACAGAAGCCAAGGAAGAGCCAGGGACAGAATCCTTCCAGTTTCCATCTGTACCTGGAAGTTGACCCTGTGCCACATTTCTCCATAACCAAATTCCTTCTGGAGAGAACTGGTCCTCAAGGAATACTGACACACAGGCTTGCAGGATGATCAAGCCACAGTCAGAGACAGGAAGAGTAGTTAACACCAGAGATAACCAGATGGCTCGAAGCAAGGGCAAGAGCATAAGCAACAAAAACCAAGGCTATTTGTCATCATCAGAACCCAGTTCTCCCACCACAGCGAGCCCTGGATATCCCAACACATCAAAAAGCAAGACTCTGATTTAAAATAGAATCTCATGATGGTAATAGAGGACTTTAAAAAGAACATAAATAACTCCCTTAAAGAAATACAAGAGAACACAAGTAAACAGGTAGAAACTCTTAAAGAGGAAACACACAAAAAAATCCCTTAAAGAACTACAGGAAAATACAGCCAAACAGGTGAAGAAATTGAACAACACCTTCCAGGATCTAAAAATGGAAATAGAAACAATAAAGAAATCACAAAGGGAGACAACCCTGAAGATAGAAAACCTAGGAAAGAGATCAGGAGTCATAGATGCAAGCATCACCAACAGAATACAAGAGATAGAAGAGAATCTCAGGTGCAGAAGATAGCATAACAGTCAAAGAAAATACAAAATGCAAAAAACTCCTAACTCAAAACATCCAGGAAACCTAGAATGCAATGAGAAAACCTAAGGATAATAGGTATAGAAAGAATGAAGATTCCCACCTTAAAGGGACAGTAAATATCTTCAACAAAATTATAGAAGAAAACATCCTTAACCAAAAGTAAGAGATGCCCATAAACATACAAGAAACCTACAGAACTTCAAGTAGACTGGACCAGAAAGAAAATTCCTCCCATCACCTAATAGTCAAAACACCAAATGCACAAAACAAAGAAGAATACTAAAAGCAGTAAGGGAAAAGTTCAAGTAACATATAAAGGCAGACCTATCAGAATTACAGCAGACTTCTCACCAGAGACTATGAAAGCTAGAAGATCCTGGGAAGATGTTATATAGACCCTAAGAGAAGACAAATCCAGGGTATTATACCCAACAAAACTCTCAATTACCGTAGATGGAGAAACCAAGATATTTAATGACAAAAACAAATTAACACAACTGCACTACAAAGGATAATAGGTGGAAAATGCCAACTATTCCTTAATATCTTTTAATATCAATGGACTCAATTCACCAATAAAAAGACATAGAATAACAGACTGGATATGTAAACAGGACCCAGAATTTTGCTGCATACAGGAAACGCACCTCAGTGTCAAAGACAGACATTACCTCAGAGTAAAGTTCTGGAAAACAATTTTCCAAGCAAATGGTCCCAAGAAACAAGCTGGAGTAACCATTCTAATATTGAATAAAAGCAACTTTCAACCAAAAGTTATCAATTTTGAGTATGAAGCACACTTCATACTCATCAAAGGAAAAAATCTACCAAAAAGAACTCTCAATTCTGAACATCTATGCTCCAAATGTAAGGGCACTCACATTCATAAAAGAAACTTAACTAAAGTTCAAAGCACACATTTTACCTCACACAATAAAAGTGGGAGACTTCAACTCTCCACTCTCCTCAATGGACAGATCAGGGAAACACAAACTAAAGAGAGACAGATTGAAACTAACAGAAGTTATGGACCAAATGGTTTTAACAGATATCTCTATAGAGCATTTCATCCTAAAACAAAACAACAACAACAAAAATACCTTCTCAGCACCTCATGGTACCTTCTCCAAAATGTGTAACTGGTCACAAAACAGGCCTCAACAGATACAAGAAGACTGACATAATCCCATGCAGACTAAGGCTGGTCTTCAATAGCGACAAAAACAAAAGAAAGCCCATATACACATGGAAGCTGAACAATGCCCTACTCAATGATAACTGGTCCTGGAAAAAATTAAAGACTTTTTAGAATTTAATGAAAATGAAGGCACAGCATACTCAAACTTATGGAACACAATGAAAGCAGTCCTAAGAGGAAAACTCATAGCCCTGAGTGCCGCCAAAAAGAAACTGAGAGAGCATACACTAGCAGCTTAGCAGCACTCCTGAAAGTTCTAGAACAAAAAGAAGCAAATATATCCAAGAGGAGTAGACGGCAGGAAATAATCAAACTCAGGGCTGAAACCAACCAAGTAGAAACAAAAAGAACTATACATATAATCAACAAAACCAGGAGCTGTTTCTTTGAGAAAATCAACAAGATAGACAAGACCAGAGGGCACAGAGGCACTCAAACTCAGGGCTAAAACCAACCAAGTAGAAACAAAAAGAACTATACAGATAATCAACAAAACCAGGAGCTGTTTCTTTGAGAAAATCAACAAGATAGACAAGACCACAGGGCACAGAGGCACTACCCAAATTAATAAAATCAGAAATGAAAAGGGAGACATAAGAACAGAAACTGAGGAAGCCCAAAAATCATCAGATCTTACTACAAAAGCCTCTATTCCACAAAACTGGATAATCTGGTTGAAATGAACAATTTTCTAGACAGATAAATTATACCTAAGTTAAATCAGGATCAGATAAACCATCTAAACAGCCCCATAACCCCTAAAGTAATAGAAGCAGTCACTAAAAGTCACTAAAACCAAAAAAATGTCTAGGGTCAGATAGGTTTAGTGCAAAATTCCATCAGACCTTCAAAGAAGACCTAATACCAATTCTCTTTAAACTCTTCCACAAAATAGAAACAGAAGGGACACTACTCAATTCATTCTATGAAACCACTATTCTCCTTTGGAGATGGAATGGTTTCTGTCTAATCAGGAACCTGTCACAATTTCCTTTCTTTGAGGAGATTTTTTCCCCTACTTCTATCATGTTTAATGTATCAAATCGATTTTAAAAACTGAAAAAAAAGATTAAATAATTTCTACAATGGTAACAGTTGTATTTCCCAAAAAGAACAAAGAAAACACCAAACCCATAAACCAGAAAATGTATCTAGCAAAAGCAAAAATTGAAATTAAATGAGAAAATAATAACCAGTCCTAGCAATAAAAATCCAGCTCAGGATTATCTCAGATCTTCATGAGTTTTGAGTCCTGGGGTGTAAAACTGAAACATCCAAGTCGGTCTAGGCATTAAGCGTGAACACAATCATTCTCTCAGTCCACACCATCTCTCCCAAACTGGCACACCGTCACCATATACAGGGCATTACCCTGAAATCACAGCTACAATGAGAAAAGTGAGGTAGACATCCATGTTTTCCACCATTCCAGGATGATTCATAGGGGCCATAGGCTCATAACCTCACACAAAAAATATCAGAAGCAGCAGCTGGTCAGGGCTGGTCAGTCTGAGATTCAATTAAAAAACAAGAATAGAAATGGAGCTCCCAATGACTGATCGCAGATGATACTTGTGGTTTTCATCCTGGTCACTGGAGGTATCATGTTAGAATCCTTCAGCACAGGACTCTTCTGTATATAATGCACAGTTCACGCATCTATGAGGACTGAGTCCCTAGCTAGCTTTCCCGCACAACCACCCCAGACCACAAGACAACTGAGGTCATCAGTTCCATAACAGAGGATGAGCATCAGGCCCTGCCCAATTACAGCTGCTGAGCAGTGACCCTACCTCACCTCAGGGCTCTGCTAAGGGCTGCACCTCCATGGTACCCATGCATGATCCTATATTCCCTTGATCTCCATTGCTTTAGACAATATTTTAGGATTGTCAATGTGCTTGTCCTCCAACATTACATTTTCCTTGCTGGCTTGCTTCACTAGGGTACCAGTGATGCTCCTTTAAGAGCTCTCAGAGTTGGCATCTGATGTATTCACAGGGGGCTTCTGGGAATCAAACCAGAGCCTCACATGTGCTGGGCATTTCCCCTGTGCACCGAGCAGCGGGCTCTACTTTGTGCTTTCTGGGTTTTTTGTTGTTGTTGTTTTGGTTTTTGGTGTTTTTTTTTTTTTTTTGGCTTCATTTATTCACAGGTATGTGAAAATGATATCAGCACCTCTTCTGAGAAGAAATAACTACATTTGGGCTGTTTTGCTATCTTTTCTGCCAAGAATTTTTTCTATAGACATATCTCATGCATATATATGTGCATTGGCAAGCCTCCCTTGCCACTCTATATCTCTAGTCTCTATCTGCTTTCATAAAAGTTTTTTATAAACTTTTCAAGTTTAAAATTTTGTATTTTTCACATCAATATATCATAAATCCTTGGGAGAGAATGATAGGGTTCTGCTTCATATGACCCAAAAAGCCCCATCGGTTATTGAAGTCACTTCATTACTGCTCAGAACCATTGCTTGAGGGGTTTTTGTTTGTTTGTTTTACTTTTTGTTTTATTTGGTTTGGTTTGGTTTGGTTTTTAGAGACAGAGTTTCATTGTTTAGCTGTGGATGTCCTGGAACTCACTCTGTAGACCAGGCTGGCCTCAAACTCAGAAATCCACCTGCCTCTGCCTCCCAAATGTTGGGATTAAAGGCGTGCGCCACCACTTCCCGACTCCAGTTTTTAAAGTTGAGTGAGTATGAGCTAAATAATAATTTTTCCCCTAAATTCACCTTTAAGAAAACTGAGTCAAAGGAACAGTTTTCCTCTTTTCCTTCCAATTTGGATTTAATTAAGACATGCCTGTTATAAAATGAAAGCCAGAGGAAACAGCCAAAGATAATCCCCATCAGCACACAGCTCTTGATGGTTAGGGTTTAGGGTTAGAGTTAGGGTTAGAATTAGGGTTAGGTTTAGGGTGAGCATTTGGGGTTTATTGTTATTATTTTATTATTTATTTTATAATGACTTTATTATTAATCATTTTTTGTTTACAATTCAAATGATATCCCCTTTCCAGTTACCCCTCCACAAACTCCCCATCCCATCCCTTTTCCCCCTTCCCCTTTGTTTCTATGAGGGTGTTACTCTATCCATTCACCCACTCCCATCTCACCCCTCTAGCATCACCCTATGCAGGGTTATCAAGCCTCCACAGATCCAGTCTTCTGGAAGATTTGAACCACAGTAGCTGGGGCCTTCTCAGCTCCTCTTCACTTCTTGTTTTGACACATTCAGCATCAGTCTTCACAGAAGCCTTTTTTCTTTGTGTTCAAGGTGAATTTATTCCAAACACTGTTGTAATCAACACTCACAAATATACTCATAATACGGTACAGCTCAGAGGTAGACCCATGGATAAAGGTAGTTGTGTGCCTATAATGCTGTGCTCTTTTAAAAGAATATAATTATATTTTATATATTCTATATACAATTGTGTATAAATATATAACATTTCTCCCCTCCTTACCCTCCCTCCACATTCTCTCATATACCTCTCCTTAATCTCTTTCAAATTCATGCCCTCTTTTTTGTTAATTATTATATGTGTATTTGTTTACAAACAGACTGTATAATGTTGCTAGTGTGTGTTTTTAGGGCTCACAATTTGGAATTGGATTTGTTGTTTTGCATTCTGTTTTTTCTTTTTTCTTATTAATCATTTTATTTGTTTACAATTCAAATGATATCCCCCTTCCCAGTTACCCCTCCACAAACTCCCCATCCCATCCCCTTTCCCCCATCCCCTTTGCTTCTATGAGGGTGCTTCTCCACCCATTCAACCACTCCCGCCTCACCCCTCTGGCATCCCCTATGCTGGGTCATCAAGCCTTCACAGGACCAAGGGCCTCCCCCCATTGATGTTAGATAAGGCAATCCTCTGCTACATATGTATCTAGAGCTATAAGTCCCTCCATGTGTACTCTTTGGATGATGGTTTAGTCCCTGGGCACTCTGGGTGGTCCAGTTAGTTGATATTTTTCTTCTTCTGGGATTGCAATTCCTTTCAGCTCCTTCAGTCCTTCCCCTAGCTCTTCCATTGGGGTCTCTAGGCTTAGTCTGATGGTTGGCTGTGATTATCTGCATCTGTATGGTCAGGTGCTGGTACATCCTCTCAGGGAACACTTCTTGGCTCCTGTCAGCAAGCACTTCTTGGCATCAGCAGTAGTGTGGGAGTTTGGCATTTGCAGATGGGATGGATTCTGATGGGGGGGGGGAAGAGGTTTAAGTGAGCCCCAACACTTGTAGTGAGCTGCCTGTGCACTGGCGGGTGTTGCAAGAACTTGCATCAGTTTCATTTCAGTGTTTTTTTCTCCTTCACCCAATATGAGCTCTGATGATACCCACAATCAGCAAACTCAGGGTCCTGTGTCACTTTGTTCCACCATACTCTTACTTCTACAAAATGTTTATTGGATGCACAAGAAGGAGCAACGTGATGATGTTCAGTGGATGAAGGTCCTTGCTGCCAAGCCTAAGACCAGATTCAATTCCAGGGATGCACTTAGTAGATGGAGAGAACGGATTCATCCACGTCACCCTGTGGCTTCCACCCATCGGCTCTTATGGCTCGGGCATACATGTATTTATATTTTGTAGTATAATGAAAATCTATTTCTTTTTAAATGAGAAAATCAAATTATTGAAGACAAGGTGTTGATTTAAAGTGGTATATCTGGTGCTTTGAGGTTCCTAATTATGACTGCAATAGCTATATCCTGTTATTTTTCTTCTCACAGTAAAAGCACTTTTATAATCCAGTATTTCATATTCACTATGGGACATTTAAAACTATATCCACGATCTATTCCACATTCCTTTTAAATGACGCTGCCAAATTCCCTGCACTTGAGCATGGACTACAACTTGGGGACCTGCCTTTTAACAAATAGAAGATATTGTGTTTAAGGATTTGGTTAAAGAAAGGGGTGTTTCCCACTGTTCCATCCACTTCCTCACTTACTACAGGACAATCTGCCCTCTTGTTAACTATCTTACGAGGAGACTTAACCCGAAAGGAAATGAAGCTTCGGTTCGAGTGTGAGGAGCCGAGGTCTGGCAAAAACCAGGTCAGTGAGCTCAGGCATGATGCTCTTAGCTTCCAACAAAAATTGTGATATTACGGCCATGACAGTAGCCAAATAAAGATCGAGATCAGGAGCCACTTGGCTTAGCTATACCCCAAACCTGGCTTATCGGAAACTACAGTAAGCACGTGCTGTTCCAGTTTCTGCACTTGGGGTGCTTTTGTCACGGTGCAATAGAGAACTCGGATACATTCATGGTGACTAGCCAAAAGCAGCTTCACACCTCAAGTGATGAGAAAGATATTTAAGTGTTTTTCGGTCTCTACCACCCCGCCGCCACACACAGAAAAAAAAAAAAAAAATTAAAAATGCCAGAAAACCAGTCCTGCAATACCAGCAGTCAAGTACAGGTGGAGAATCAATAGTTGGTGCCAGTGTAGAGTCAGTCAGTGACAGACTCCTGGTTTTCTGAACTGGTAGGAACAGAGAAGATATTTACACATAAATGTGCAATGACAATTCATAAAATAAGAGGACATGAATCTGAAAGAGGTCAAGGAAAAGTATATAGGAGGGTTTAGAGGGAGAAAGTGGAGGGCAAATGTAATTATAGTCTCAAAAATCAAACGGCACGGAGTTCTATTGCTCTGCAGCAGGGTGGGTGGGAAGCACGGGACTCTGCTTAGCTCTTTATTTAAATGCACATTGTCTGCCGTGTTGTCTGTTCTCTATTTGCTTCAGTCCGCATTTTTGCTCTTTCTCTTCTCTTTTACACTTCTGTTTCCCCACTCTTCTCCTTGTGAGAGTGCTAACTAGACCTCTATTTGCTATTTTACCTGTTTTATTAATAGTCCCTACAAGCATGATTTTCTTTGAAGTCCACAGTTTACAATATCTTTGCCCTCTTCCAGACCTTGGACCAGAGATTCTCAAATTTACTTCCCTGATAAAATCCTTAAGGACCTTGTTAGACTGAACATTTTGGATTCAGTAGTTCAGGGCAGGCTGGAGAGGTGACCTTTTAATTAGCTCCCTGGTGAACTGGCCTCTCCTGCTGCAGGGGCCTTGGGTCCCACAGCTCCTGCCATCCCCATTCTAACACAGAGCTAGAACAGTTTATTGCTGTGTCTTCGGAACCTCGCATTCAAGCCAGAACACTTCCCCAAATGAAGTAAATAGTAAAACAACCTTATATTGCTTTTGTTTCATTTTTATCTGGATTATAAAAATATGTTTCTACATATCAGAAGATATTGTCTAACGTAATTATTTTATTTTTTATTCGATATATTTTTTATTTTCATTTCAAATGGTTTCCCCTTTTCTGGCTCCCCACTCCCTGAAAGTCCCATAAGCCCTCTTCCCTCCCCCTATTCCCCCATCCAACCCTTCCCACTTCCCTGTTCTGGTATTCCCCTATACTGCTGCACTGAGTCCTTCCAGAACCAGGGGTCACTCCTCCGTTCCTCTTGGACATCATTTAATATGTGGATTATATCTTGGGTATTCCACATTTCTAGGCTAATATCCACTTATCAGTGAGTGCATGCCATGATTGATCTTTTGAGACTGGGTTGCCTCACATAGTATGATGTTCTCCAGATCCATCCATTTGTCTAAGAATTTCATGAGTTCATTATTTCTAATCGCTGAATAGTACTCCATTGTGTATATATACCACATTTTTTGTATCCATTCCTCTGTTGAGGGACACCTGGGTTCTTTCCAGCTTCTGGCTATTACAAACAGGGCTGCTATGAACATAGTGGAGCATGTGTCCTTATTATGTGTCTTCTGACTTTTCCTAGGGAAATGTGAATACATTTCTATTCACCCCCATACAGAGAGCTAACAACACACTTAAGAAATGAGTCCACTGATGTTTGCCAGAGTGATTCAGTAAGTCTAATGGGGTTTCCTGAAGGAGTATGGGTAATGGCTAGTATCAGTATCAGTATCAGTATCAGTATCAGTATCAGTATCAGTGTCAGTGTCAGTGTCAGTGTCAGTGTCAGTGTCAGTGTCAGTGTCAGTGTCAGTGTCAGTGTCAGTGTCAGTGTCAGTAGCAGGAGCAGGAGCAGGAGCAGGAGCAGGAGCAGGAGCAGGAGCAGGAGCAGGAGCAGGAGCAGTAGCAGTAGCAGTAGCAGTAGCAGTAGCAGTAGCAGCAGTAGCAGTAGCAGTAGCAGTAGTAGCAGTATCAGAGCATGATCAGCTCAGAGACAGCTGCATCATAAAAAGCCCACCCCCTCCCGGGTGAGCAGTTAGGAAAGCTGCATCTCTGGAGCTCCATGTATAACCTGTAGGAGGCTCAACAATAACAAGTCTCCTCTCCCTGGCAAATGCTTATTGCTTTCACTGTAGAAGCCTTGTGAGTCTTGTAGGTTTCAGGAACCATCTGTGACTTGTAAAGTTTGAAAACATCTGAGGGTTTATAAACTTCCCCTATCACTCTAGAAAGGCTGCTTCAATTCTGACAAAGTAGATTTGCCACACTCTGCTCTTTTTTTCCTTATACAAACTAGTTGCATGAAATGTCCAGAGGGAAGATGAGCTTGGTATACATAAACTAATATACTGTCATCAAAAATTAATAAAAACTCTCCTAGTGGCTCCTAACTCTAGAATAAGGGCTTTCAATTCCTGGGTCATGAAATTTTGATTTTGTCATTAAATTTTCATTCTTTTAAAAATTTATTTTTGAGAATTTTATGAATGAGGATTTTGTATTTTAATCACATTTACCTTCAATCCCCACTAACTCCTTTCAGATCCTCCCAGAATCTCTCAACTTCACGTCTTCTTTTTGTTTTTGTTTTAAAATAACTGACTGAGCTGAATTTATGTTTCCTGTATATTTATGGGTTTGGGGTCATCCACTGGAGCATGGGTATCCTACCCACAAAAGAAAATTGACTCTCCATCCCTGAGAAGCCATAAACTACCAATAGTTCCCGGGCTTGGTGTTGGGACTCATAAGACACTCATTTCTCCATACTATAACGATTGTTGGCTTGATGCTGTGCATTTTGGGTAGACAACAACAAGTGTTGTAAGATCATGGATGCAGTGGTACTACCAGGTCTAGAAAACAGTTTTATCACCCACTTCCCATCTCTAGCTCTTATAATCGTTCTGCTACTTCTTCTTCTCCCCTGAGCCTTAGGGAGAGGAGTTATGATACTGATCTCCATTTATGGCCATGAATACTCCATAAAATAGCTACTTTCTACATTTGAGCAGTTGTGAGATCTGCATTATCCACTATCTATTACACTAAGAAACTTCTCTGAGGAGGTCCAAGAATTACATTCGTGTTAGTATACTGACATGAATTTAAGGAGTATTTTAATAATTGACCAATTAGTAAAATGCTAGTAAGTTTACCTCTGGTGCTTATAAGGTCATAAGTCTTGAGTTCTTGACCAGATTCATGGTATTAAGTGTGAGTTTTCTCCTATGGAGTGGGTCTTAAATCAAGTCAGAAAGTGGTTGGTTATCCTCATAACGCCCATACTACGGGTGCTCTAATGGGCAAATCCTACCATGTGAACATCGTCATAGTCCAAAAGTTTCATAGATGGATAGCACTGTTGATGATTATATTTCTCCTCGAACAACCTTCATGTAACTTTCCGGTCATAAAAGTTAGCCAGCAGGGAAGACTTTTAGAGCCAGCTTGATGTTACTATATCCCATGAGCATCTTCAACAATAGTCTTAACTATCGAGTGTTGATAGACAGTATTCAATCAAGAGCAATGCCAATAGCCTACATTGTTTTGAGGATTTCAAGACACCCCTGACCAACAATTCAAAGGAAAGTATTTTCTACCTACAACTGGGCTGGTTTTCTTTTTCATTTTCTTTTTTTTTTTCTACTTTTTTGTTTGATTTGTTTTGATAGCTTCTGGGAACAGTGCTATCCCATGTTTGATAGCTTCAATTAAACTCTTTAATATGAATATATAGAACAGCATATTTCTATATGGGTTTCTAAGAGCCTTATTTTAAATGATTCCTCTTCCCACTTTCTCCCTTTCTTGATCCATGCTTCTCCTCATTATTCTGAACTTGTGATGAGCATGAGGCCTGCATTTTC
Source organism: Apodemus sylvaticus (assembly GCF_947179515.1). NCBI lineage: Eukaryota > Metazoa > Chordata > Mammalia > Rodentia > Muridae > Apodemus > Apodemus sylvaticus. The sequence goes on along the minus strand of NC_067484.1, from coordinate 38,943,066 downwards.
ATCCCATCCAGTCTTTCTGCTCATTATCATTATTTTGTTTAGCAGAAGTCTTTTGTAAAACTCAGTTTCTTTTTGTTTCTTTTTTATTATATATTTTTATTTTCTATATCCATTGTTTACATTACAAATGATTTTCCCTTTCCCAGTTCCCCCCTCCCCATATGTCCCATAAACCTTCTTCTCTCCACTCATTCTCCAATGACCTCTCTCCTTTTTCTCTGTCCTGGTATGTCCCTGCAATGCTAGATCAAGCCTTTCCAGGATCCGGAACCTCTCCTTACTTCTTCATGGGAGTCCTTTGTTATGCTAATTGTGCCTTTGGTATTCAGAGCTTCTGGACTAATTAATATCCACTTATCCAAGATTGCATTCCATCAGTTTCTTTATCAGTAATATTTTTAAGAACTATACTCGGTCAACAAATGTATGTTTTAAATTTAAGGAATTCAATCTTTTCTCTTAAATCTTCATTAGCTTTCAAGAGAAAGCAGCCCAATGAGGAGAGGGAACAGAAAGAACTGACTCCCAGGGCTCCTCAGAAGGGCTTCCTTTGCATAGAATCGTTCATCAATTTCTACAGTAACAGAAAGTAATGGAAATGTGACCCGAATGAGGGGCTGAGAACTGAGTAGTAACTTAAAACTATGGAGAAGCTGTTCATCAGATACTGGGCATGTGTGCCCTTCATATTACAAAGATGTAGATGCTGTGGATATTTTTACCAAAATGAAAGCTTGTCTTCTCAGTATATCCATGGAGATAAATTATGAGTCGCATGTTAAAACCCTTAACCTTGATAGGTAGAAGATTTGTGACACCAGTTTTTATATGGAAGTTAAGAAAGATCTAGTGTACTCACAAAAACACAAAACTTCCTTTGGACCTTTCCCAACAGTCCTCGCCCCCATAGGGGAAACCACTCCATCTGAAAGTATATTCTTCTTAAACATAAGTTTTCAAAGAATAAAATGTATTCTCTGAATTCCTTTAAAGTAATCAGATTCTGGGAGAGAGAAGTTTGAAACTCACTTCCAACTGTGTGTTATTTGTCCTTGGTGTTAGTAAATTATGTTTGCCAAATTTCTTAATTTTTCACATCTATGTGACTTACTTATATGTTAAGTACCTTGGTTTTACTTACAGCTTTCAGCTTACAATTATCAAAGTTACACAAATTAAAATGAAATGGGCAGCTCAAAATTTAATTTTAATTCACAAGTAAACATCGAGATTCAATCTATCGTCTTAAGTAAAAAATCCTATATATGTCTCAAATTATTCCCTCTACAAATACATGATTGTTATCTAGCTTGCTGGCCTTTTTAGTTACTACATTGATATTCAGTAATTCTGGAGTTAGTCAAAGAAAAATGTGATTTCATTCAAAGAGCATATTTCTCAGCACCACTGGAAGGAGACAGGAACATGACCATAATTTTTTAAGTATAGATGAGGTTTTGAGCCTAAAATTATACTCTTGATAGTCTATAAAATATAACAAAGACCCTGTCTGCTATTTTCTGAGATGTCTATTTTCAAACTACTTTTTAACACTGAATACAGTTTGAGCGTATTATCTGTAGCACATTTTTAAACATTTTTTCCAGTAAATATATGACCCTGTTTTTCAGTATCACACTTTAAATATATGACATTAAATCCCAATTAATCATATGTAGTGGGTAATAATTAAGAAAGAGTACCACCCCACCAGGCCTCTGCACCAGGTCTCGGTGGGTCTTGCTCAGGACACCTCTCACTGCTGCCGCTGAGCCAATCTTTCCCAGCTCTCACAGCATCCCAGCTGCGTTTCCTCTCCACCATAGACTCTGTAAATGGCGGCTGTCCCATGCTCCCACTCTGCACCCAAACACCTGGTAAAGCATGACACTTAAACTTAAGTAGTTAACCATATCTAGATAACATATATCTTTATGTATACAAAACTCCCAATTACATAATGCCAATTTACAATGATAAAGTCTTATCCCAATATTTCTAACCTCTCCAAAACACCAGAAATATGTCTGAAGCCTTTTGGATATCTGTGTCGCTCTCTCATCTGGTCCACCAAGTCCCTCCTTAGCTCCTCCTCCTCTCTCCCCTCCAATCGCTGGCCTCTCACTGCCTCAATGTGAATAGATAGGAAATATCTTGAAACAATCATATACACAGAAGAAATGTAAGAAGTTCTAGTTATTCATGTGTTTTTCTTCCAAATGTTTTATATTTACACCAGTCTTTAAATCAGCTCACGTAAAGTATATAGGGTGTGTATATATGCATGCATATGCAGATGTCTATTAATTCAGAAGTGTGTGGACATGGGTCTACCTGTTCCTCACTTATTAATAATACTTATGAAAAGAAAAGGATGGAGTTTTATGATTTTAATTAAGTAAATTTTTCTTACCTACCAAGAACACGCTCTTTTCAAAAGCCAGCATTTTATCATTCCTTTGTCCTCATTAAAAGTAAATGAAAAAAGTCAAGTTAAATGTATTTCTAAACATTAAATTAATTTTCTATTAAATTTTTTTTCTTCAATGTAAATGAATCCTAGAGGGTCGAGAAAAATCTAATAAAAGAACAAACATTTTTATGTGTTATAGGCAACATCTCTGACCAGCTTTTTCTCTATGTTTAGATTGACTTACTAAAGTACTCGGAGTGTATGTTCCGTATGGAAAGTCACTGTGGTCCTGTGTCGACTGCTCTGACCCCTGATCAATGAATGCCCCATTTTTAATGTGAGTACAACATATATTTTCATATTCAAGGCACTGCACCGTGTTCTTTGAGTCAACTCAAAAAAATAGAGTTTGGAGATTTCCCAGTCATAGCATGACTGGAGTAATTCTCATAAGTCCTTTTGCATCATAATTATAACAAATCTTTTCTGGTCCAGCCATGCCTGGAGTAGAGATAGTTTGTCCCTTGGGCCTGAGATGGCTTTTTTCTGCTCTCACAGAACCAGGGTATCCAGATTAATATCTATAATTTATTTCATCTATTTATCAACACATAGACCTTTTTCCAGAAGGGCCAAGTACAAGGGGTAGGCACTTCTGAAATACTCTGACAACCATAGTGTTCCACTTTTCCAGTTGTTAGCCACCCACAATCACTGGATTAGAATTCATCAAGTTCTTTTCCATAAAAGTGGTTATTTTCTCAGTCCATCAGGAGGGTTTAAATGATCAAACCCAAATTATATTTGTGAATGGAAATACTTGGCTGAACTGTCATCCAGAGGCTGTACCAACTAAGATGGCTTTGTGTCACCTTAATAGGAAATAAAATAGCTTGGTTGTAAATGTTCTGGTCAGAGTACTGAATTTTCCAAGGAAGTGACTGTAATCCTTCACCCTTTCCATTGTTACCATCCGGCCCCTTTATGGGGACCCCTGCATTAAGTTACAAACTGCTTTTGAAGTATAAAAACAGATAGGAGTTTCTTTCTTTTTTTTTAAGATTTATTCATTTATTTCAAATATGTGAATACACTGTTACTATCTTCAGACACACCAGAAGAAGTCATCGGATGCCCATTACAGATGATTGTGAGCCATCATGTGGTTGCTGGGATTTGAACTCAGGACCTCTGGAAGAGCAGTCAGTGCCATCTCTCCAGCCCAGGAGTTTATTTCTTACAATTATAAATATCAGACTCTGGTGGGTAATGAGGAAGCAGTGTGACTCCAGCCACTGTTAATCAGCCTTTGCAATAAAACATTATTTTTTAATTATTCTTTTAAACTTATTGATTCTTCGTGAGTTTCACATCATGAGCCCTAGTCCCGCTCATCTCCCTTTCCCCTCATATCTGCCCTTTGCCCTGCAACCTCTCTCTCACAACATAAAACAATAACAACAACAAAGTATAAAAAATCTCATCATGGAAGCTGTAGTGTGTCAGTGTGTCCTACAGTGTGTCCCTCTGTCCACACATCTTCACTTGCAATGAGTCATTGGCCTGTGACATCATCAATGCTGGATCCTTACCACAACTTCTCTCAGTTATCCTGTTGTCCTGTGTCATGGAGATCCTACAGCTTTGGAACAATATGACTGGTTCTTTCATGCTCCCAACCATTCTTATAGATGGTTGGTATAGATTTTGAGGGAGGCTATCTCAGAGCCTTGTATCTGAATCTTGGTGGTAGCAGACAGAGCCCTTGGGCTCACTCTTATTCCCACCAGGGTGAGCTCTGGCTAGGCCACACATTGCCACCATTGGGAGGAGGCCCAGTGTACACTCTCCTGCCCTCAGTGCGGACTCACCTGCATCCATGCCTCCAGAGCCACATCGACTGTGCTGCTGCCGGGACCCACTCTCCCAGATGCTGCAGCATGTGAGGGGCTGGGCCAGCTCTCCTGCTCTCACACCCTTGGGGGTGGCCCACCATTGACTTTGCCATCACAGCCAGCTCTACTGTGTTGCTTGGGTGAGGCATAGGGCCTTCTCTCCTAACTGCTGGCAGGACTAAGAGATGGGGCAAGCTTTCCAGAGTAATGCATCCAGTGAGGGGCAGGGGCAGTTCTATATAGCTCCTGGACTTCCAGGTGGTTCCTGGTGACTGCCCCCTACCAGGGACGTCCCCATGGTCTCTAGTGGTAATATGAGCCACGATCATCAATTCAAACCCCTACTACTGAGTAGCCAGACTCAGGAATGGCCCTCAGTGGCAGCTTGGGCTGGGACCTCACCACTGCTCCACATGGCAGGGCTGGCTGCACACAGCAGGCTACTCCTTCCCACTCAAGTCTCCAGTTCCACCTCTCTTCATAATGATCAAGCTGCCCTACTTCTCTTTCTCTCCTACCTGACTACCACATAGTCACACACTGTGGTGGCTTCAGCTGCAGGCCATGAGGTGACATCCTCCATCTGTGTTGTGTGGCCTGCCAGCATGCAGATAACTATGGGCTGTCTGCATGCAGTCCACTGCAGGGAGGGTCTGTGAGGGGGCATGGTGGTCCATGGGTTTCTCTCTGTCTTCCTCCTTCTGTGCTCCCTGCATTTGATTGGATTTGATTTTGTAGATGCTAGGGATAAAACAGCTTTGGCCATCAAGCCAGGCATCAAGCTAGGAAGAACAAAAGGCTGCCATCTGCTCTGCTCCTGACTGACAGAACAACACCACCAACAAGGTATCTCTTTTCCCATTGCCGGGGTTAGGGCACCATTTCTTTGTACATTAAGAGTGGCCAAGAAAGCCAAAAAGCATGAGAAGAGATTAAAGAGCTCGGTAGTGTGTCTGGATTTAGCTGGTTTTTAGGAATAGCCACATCATCACTGGTAACAACAGTTGTAAGCCATCATGGGTAAACTCATCCAGTGAGAATCTGAGGGTCTCTGTTCTGACCTTTCCTGCCTAGTGGATCTCTGTAACAGCGGCCTGCTGACATTTACCATAGTCAATTATACTACTGGAGTCCCCACCGGGGCCAACTAGAAAGGCATGAGTTTCATTTATTTATTCATCTTTTCTTCATGTGTCATGATAGCTTTGCCGTAATTTGACCAAACCCAAAATATACTTCCAGTGTTGGCATTTTAAGGATCATGGAGGAAACAGCATATTCAGGCTACTGTGTTTTTCTCACCTCATTACAAGTCTGTAACTAGGTTTATAGGACACAAGACATCATAGAGGACATTGCCAGTTAGTCTCCTGTCTGCTGAGTGCAAACACATTATTGGTATTTGTCAAGTAATAATAGCATGCTAAACACCTGAAATGTACCATCATGGCTGCTTTGAATGTTGCCTTGCCTCTAATTGAAATCACCTGAGTAGGGAAAGTAGCCTAAAAAGATGGCTTGGTTGTCTTCATTGTGGAGAGAAGACTCATCCTGATTATGGAAGAGGCCTTCTGGTAGCAACCCAGATAAAAATCTGCAGTAGATGGAAGATTATCTTGTCTTCTGCTTGCTTGGCCTTTCCTCCTCCTACTGAGTTAGTTGGTTTGATTTACTCTGCTGTTGTTGTTGCTGCTGCTGCTGCAGCTACTGTGAACTGAATTCCTTCGCTGATAGCAGAACCAGCATTTCCAAGCTGTTATTACGAACCTACTGACCAGCAGTTCTTCAGGACCTGCCCTGAGCATCCATCCAGTATCCGATTGAGACTATGGAAGCACCCTGCCTTGTGAACTGAGTACTTAGAAGTTGTCATTCCCCTCCTTCCAGTGAGAGTCACCTGTTGGGGAACCACCCCAACTTTTGAATCAGCCAGCCCATCTCAAGGACCAAGTAATCGCCAGAGTCTCTGGTTCTCCGGAATGATCTAGCTGTTGTTACTATGTTAATGCTGACTTAATGAATTGAGTTCATATTTATTAAGAGTATACTGACTAATACAGACACTAAGCATTTTATAGAGCAACTTTTCATGTGATGTCTGATCACTTTCTTAAGCACCCCGGAAGGAGGAAATGTACTACATACAAGCAAATCTGTGGCTTATTAATTCGTATGAAGTTAGCACTGAAGCTGGGCTCTTTGATATTCTGCTCCTTGTTCAGAGCTTCATTAAAGCTTTCCTTCCAGAAGGCATGACTAAAGCCTTTTGGCTTGCATGGACAGTTCTACATAGCTTGCAAATGTTCAGGGAAAAAAAAAGCTTGGGAAGTTTTGATACTTAATTACAAGATTAGGACAACTACTCTAATACCACAAATTTTCAAATTCTCATTAGATACTTTTGATGTTGGGTATATTGCGTGCATCAGTGAGTGCAGAAGGTCCATTTGGCTTAGCTCGCCCCTTAAACTCCCAACTTGCACCCAATTACCTGGATGCAGTATGAGTAGAGGTCACAGCGCTCCCAAACAGTTCTTTCATCTGAGACTGAAGATGAAAAACGATAGACCGGCAACTCTCCCGGTATTGTGCGCCAGCTCTTTGGTTTATCTTCTAAAGGTTTGATGTTTGATAATGAATAAATTAGAATAAAATATGAATGCACCCTCTGTAAGGACCCAGCAGGAAACATTAGCTATTGAGCCAGATCTCAATCAGCAAATGAAAGAGGTTCCTTCTGGCACTAAGTCTAAGCCTGGGAAGTCTGCTTATTTAGAAGAAAATTGAAGATAAAAGAGGAAATGGATGAGCGTACTGTGTGTGTGTGTGTGTGTGTGTGTGTGTGTGTGTTTGTTCGTGCAAGGGAGGCAGTAAATGGAGGGAGAAAGTTTTAGTTTTTCCAAAGCACTGCGGCTTATATAATTCATGTTAAGTAATGCCTTCATCATCTACATTGTTCTAAAAGCACTCACAAATTATCTTTTCCTTATTCTTGATCAAATTGGCATACCTGCTTTATTAATACCATGCATGGTATATTGCCATTTGGAGACTGAACATATTTGAAAGCTCATAAATTCTGTAAAACTTCTACATCACAGCATAAACTTAAACTTGAGCCATTCACAAAAATGCAGATTATATGGCAAGAGGCTGTGTTGAATTACCTGCCCTGTTCCATAGACTTGGTGTTAGCACTCCCCTATGGGCCACATTTGGACCTGGGGTTCTCTTCCCATCTTCTCAATGGATGTGATGTCCTTGAATAGTTGCTCACATCAATACTTTGCGGACAGTTTCATTTACAGTCAGGATCTGAGCCTGATGGCTTTGCACGCCTGACAACACAGTCCTTTGCATTTCTGGCCCTCCTCCTCTGCACCTGACTTCCCAAGGGAGCTGCCACATTAAGCTAGCAACTCCCACCTCTTCACCGGACACTCAGCTTTAAATGAAAGCTGGCTTTTCCTTACAGCCCTCCCTCCATCCAGACATAGGCGAAAATAAGAGGGAAAGCTTGCTTCAGGCTCATGCTCAGAGCCTCTTAGAGACTGCGGGCATGGAGAACAAATGTCAAGCAAACTAGATGTTTTCTTGGTTCTTTCCCCATTTTTACTGGTCCCTTACTTCAAGACACCATGACATTTCAGGCTATAAGAACATGATACAATTTTGTGTGTATGTGTGTGTGTGTGTGTGTGTGTGTGTGTGTGTGCAGTTCTTCCTAATTCCACTGGGTGGCATTTGACTTTCTTAAGCAAAAGTAAAACTTCAGAAGACCCAAGAAATACATCTGGGTATAATCTCATTCATCACCTATTTCTACTGTCTGGCGACTTAAATGCTCAGCTCTATTTACTTCAGTGGTACAAAAGTTAATTGGTAAGTGAAAGAAGTCTAAATTTCCATTTAGCAGCTGGAGAGAATTTTGAGTGGAAAAGTCACTTCTCCAAATAACATATTGTGAATAACACAGTGTTCTGCCGCTGCCTGTCTAGAGCAGGAAATGCCTTATGGTTATTCCTGCAACCTGAACAATATCACAGTCTTTTTGCAACCTTTGAGCACACAGCACACAGCTTGTCCTTTTTCATTGTATCTGAGCTACCTCCACCAATGCACTTTCAATTATTTTAAGACTATAAATATATAGAAAAAATGTATCGCACACATTGTAGTTTACAATGAGCAAAGTGGCTGTTTATAAAATCAACTCAAGCAAATCAGTTGTCTTCCTATACTCAAAGGATAAGCAGGCTGAGAAAGAAGTTAGGGAAATGACACCATTCACAATAGCCACAAACAGTATAAAGTATCTTGGTGTGACTCTAACCAAAAAGTGAAAGATCTATATGACAAGAACTTCAGGTCTCTGAAGAAGGAAATGGAAGACCTCAGAAAATGGAAAAATCTTCCATGCTCGTGGATTGGTAGGATTAACATAGTTAAAATGGCCATCTTGCCAAAAGCAATCTACAGATTCAATGCAATCCCCATCAAAATCCCAACTCAGTTCGTTATAGAGTTAGAAAGAGCAATTCTCAAATTCATCTGGAATAACAAAAAACCAAGGATAGCTAAAACTATTCTTAACAGTAAAAGAACTTCTGGAGGAATCAATATCCCAGACCTCAAGCAATACTACAGAGCAACAGTGTTAAAAACTGCATGGTACTGGCATAGTGACAAGCAAGTGGACAAGTGGAATAAAATTGAAGACCCAGAAATGCATCCACACACCTATGGCCACTTGATCTTTGACAAAGGAGCTGAAAACAGCCAGTGGAAAAAAGATAGCCTTTTCAATAAATGGTGCTGGTCCAACTGGAGGTCAGCATGCAGAAGAATGTGAATTGACCCATTCTTATCTCCTTGTATTAAGCTCAACTCCAAGTGAATCAAGGACCTCCACATAAAACCAGACACACTAAAACTAATAGAAAAGAAACTGGGGAAGAGCCTTGAGCACATGGGCACAGGGGAAAAGTTCCTGAATAGAACACCAATAGCTTATGCTCTAAGATCAAGAATTGACAAATGGGACCTCATAAAATTACAAGGTTTTTTTTAAGGCAAAGGACACTAGCAAAAGGACACAATGGCAATCAACAAATTGGGAAAAGATCTTCACTAACCATCCGATAGAGGACTAATATCCAATATATACAAAGAACTCAAGAAGTTAGATCCCAAGGAATCAAATAACCCTATTAAAAAATGAGATACAGAGCTAAACAAAGAATTTTCACCTGAAGAAATTCGGATGGCCAAGAAGCACCTTAAGAAATGCTCAACATCATTAGTCATTAGGGAAATGCAAATCAAATCAACCCTGAGATTTCACCTCACACCAGTCAGAATGACTAAGGTTAAAAACTCAGGAGACAGCAGGTGTCAGACGGGGATGTAGGAAAAGAGGAACACTGCTCCACTGCTGGTGGGAGTGTAAGATGGTACAACCACTCTGGAAATCAGTCTGGTGATTCCTCAGAAAACTTGGCATGACAGTTCTGGAGGCCCCGGCTATACCACTCCTGGGCATATATCCAGAGAATTCCCCTGCATGCAATAAGGACACATGCTCCACTATGTTCATTGCAGCCTTATTTATAATAGCCAAAAGCTGGAAAGAACCCAGATGTCCCTCAATGGAGGAATGGATACAGAAAATGTGGTGTATTGACACAATGGAAAAGTACTCAGCAATTATAAACAATGAATTCATGAAATTTTTAAGCAAATGGTTGGAACTGGAAAATATCATCCTAAGTGAGGAAAACCAATCACAAAAGAACACACATGGAATGCATTCACTGATAAGTGGGTATTAATTAGCCCAGAAGCCCTGAATACCCAAGACACTTAGCATATCAAATGACTCCCATGAAGAAGTAAGGAGAGGGCCCTGATCCTGGATAGGCTTGATCCAGCATTATAGAGGAGTACCAGGACAGAGAAAAGGGAGGGAGATGATTGGAGAATGGGTGGAGAGAAGAGGGCCTATGGGACATATGGGGAGGTGGAAACCGGGAAAGGGGAAAGCATTTGGAATGTAAACAAAGAATTTAGAAAATAAATAAAAAAGTAAAGGAGCAGAGAGAGGTGTCTCCTGTGGTCTGCATTCATTCACTGGCCTGTCTTCCTGGGTAGCCTGCAGCTCGGTTGGCTGATATTTGTACTAGGTACCACACGGCATAGTGTGCAAATAAATACTGTGAATGCCTGATGCACTTAGTGAGAAGTAAAAGTAGGGCCAGCCCCCAAAACACAAGCATACTATATAAAATGAGCAGATTGTATTTATATAATTGGGAATACACACACACACACACACACACTGCCAAGAACACAACTAGAGAAGAAGAGCCCATGAATATGAAAGCAGAGCAAGGGATATGTGGTAGGGTTTGGAGGGAGGAAAGGGAAGTAGGAAATAATGTGATTATATAATAATCTCAAAAATTAGAAAAAAGTAATAAAAATAAATGAGCCACCAAAGTTCAGTCATTAAAAATATTGTTCTGTGATCACCACTCATAGAAAGAGAATCAGTTTATTTCTATTTTTAATCAATTGATTCCCAATAATGAGGAAGTCCAAAATTTTCTGATCTGTAATATATTTCCAAATGATTTATAAAATTACTTAAAATATTAAAATATAAAACTACAGAAATAAATGTATTTTGTTGAATGTCTTCTAATTATTTGTAAAATTTCCTCAGACACTTGTATGAAAAATTATTGTCAACCGTATTGATCTACTATGAAGACTATAGCCTAAAAGAGACCTTGCAAACATTACAAGGGTGGCTTTCATACAAACAGTTTGTATGTGGTACAACATACAACAAAACAGAGAAAATGGGAGTCTGTGTCACCACTTTAGGGAATTAGTGACTGTGAACAACCTGATTGGACAAAACACAGCTGGTTCTAGTTTGCTTGCTCTGCTATAATGAAGACCCTGACCAAAAGCATCGTGGAGAAGAAATGGCTTATTGTTCATCCTCAAGGGACATCAGAAAAAGTTGCAGTCCATCCTTGGGGAAAACTAAGACAGGAAGTCAAGACAGGGACCTAGAGACAGGCAACTGAATCAGAGGCCAGGGAGGAATGGTGCTTACTGACTTGCTGTTGTAGCTTTATTCAGATTGCTTTTATATATAATGTAGAACCACCTGCCCAGGGGTGATACTGCTGCACTGTCAGCTCTCTGCCAACAGGTCCAGGAGACAACCCAGTCCAGTTGGGTCTCCACCCGCTCTGATCTTCTGTCATCTGGAGCATAACCACCTATCAGGGAGTCTGTCAAGGCAGGAACTGGTTCTATTCTATCAGTCTCTTGTTTATACAGGGTTGAGGAAGGAGGTGGGGATTTCGGGTGGGGTGAGATGACCTAGGGGGCAGGGAAGAGTGACAAGGGTATGGGGGTGACTGGCAAGGTTAATAAAGTGATTTGACATCAGTGGTAGCTAGGCAAGGGCAGGCTTAAGCATGTTGTGCTGAGTCACTCCAGTACGGAAGTGACTGAGACAGGTCTCTAAACTCGAGCAAAGGCTCAGGCTCCCTCACTAGGCCTCAGTATCTGACCGAATAAGACCCAACACTACACATCAATCATCAATAAGAAAATGTCCTACAGCTTACCCACAGGCCCATCTGATAGAGGAAATGTCTCAACTAAAGCTCATCTTCCTATATGATTCCAGCTTGTATCAAGTTGACAGAAAGCAAACACAAAAACAAAAACAAAACAAAACAAAAAAACCAAACCAGCCAGCATATTGTATATCACTGATTTTCATTTTCTAAGATCTAAGATTTGTGAGAGAGAATTATATAAAAATACTCATTTACATTGTTTTTTCTCTCTCTAGAGGTTTGTTTATATTGGCAAATTAAGCATGTATTTCAGGTGACTCCTCAAATAGAAATCTGTATCATTTCTCATTTTATAAACATGGAAAAAATTACCAAATTGCGAAAGAAATGATTTTTTATTCTCAGAAAAAGATCGAAAGTAATTTTAATTTAGTGACTATTTATTTTGGGGAAAATCCAATATTTAAATCCTGACAATAACTCATTAAGAGAGATAAGACTGTGAAATTAGCTACTAGGAAATCGAAGTGCCTGTGCAAATGTGTGGCCAAAGTTTCACTTCTAATGAGTAGAAAGGTTTGAAGTCAATGGACATCACCAACAGGCTTCTTCTCATGGGCATTTCTACTTGTCAGACTTTTCTAGGTGCTCGGTTATAAATGAAATAAATTTTCACAAAACACCTGCCTGCATTTTGCTTAGTCCTGCAAAGGAAAAATATTATCTGTGTAATAATATCTTGAGTGTGTTATTTACTTTTAAATTTTAAGCTAGCACCTAATGTATCAGGTTTCTTGATAGTGTTTTCTTTCTTTTCTTTTCTTGTTTTTTAATTTTTTTTTTTATTTTGGGTTTTCGAGACAGGGTTTCTCTTTATAGCCCAGAACTCACTCTGTAGACCAGGCAGGCCTTGAACCTGCCTCTGCCTCCCAAGTGCTGGAATTAAAGGCATGTGCCACCAGCCTCTGGCTTTTGATAGCTTTTCTTATACAAGGTTTTGGTTGACCTCCACCCCCCACTCTTCCACATTTCCCTGCCCTGTAGCTGTGCACATCCCATCCTAGGGCTCTTCCTTCCATGTTCTCTGTCCTCATTCATGTCTTCTAAAGCTTTGTCTTATAACACAACAGATTAAGATGCCTTGAAATGCAAAGTGAAAAAGATAACATTTGAGCAAGGTAAGAATAACTTAAAATGTTAGATGCCATTTCTCTCCCTGACACTTCATATTTTGGAACATTTGTACAGTAATTGCAGAACCCGAGAGAGAGAGAGAGAGAGAGAGAGAGAGAGAGAGAGAGAGAGAGAGAGAGAGAGAGAGAGAGAGAAATGTATCTGGAAAGAGACTAGGAAAGAGTTTACTAGGTTTAAGATTTCTAGTTCCATGCAATATGCGTGTGGGAGAGGAAAGCTAGTACAATGCTCCAGAGACCAGAAGAGGGTTCTGCATCACCTGGAGCTGCGGTTGCAGGCAGTTGTGAGCTCTGTTGAAGTGGGTACTGGGAACGGAACTCAGGTCCTCTGCAAGAGCAGTGCGTGCCCTTCCCTGCTGAGCCATCTCTGCAGACCAAAACAGTTAAGGTTCTCTAGTCCAGACCGTGGGAAAAGATTTAGCTCTGCTGATGAACATCTTAGACTTCTGTTTATTTTCCCTTAAAGAAATAAAGAAATTTCCCTGGAAGCTTCACAGTGACGCAAGTCCTCCTACAGGTGACTGGACAGGTGAAATTAGTCCATCCAGCTCAGAAAACAGAAGAAAATGGAGATGGCTTCTCTCGCTGCCTTTCAGATAGCAAGGAACCCATGCCAAGGTCAGAGTGAATCTACAAGGGTCCTTCCAAAGATTGTAGATGCTGCCAACCTCCAACCCCAAAATCAAGGGACGCAATCCCTGAATTTCTGCACTACAAGCAGCTGGAAACAAGGCAAAATCCCCAGAATGAGAGAGCATGTCTGATTGCAAATCATCTCTACAAGAAATTTTTGGAATTAGGCACACAAACAGTTCAAACATGGCCTGCCATGCAGAGCAGTCACATTTGTTACTATAAATTTAAAATCTCTCCTATATAAACATACCAAGTGTGTATAAATAATATATAAAACATTAACCATCATAATATTGTCATTTCTACCATTTAACTTTAGGCTTACCCTCATTTTTACTGTCTTTGTTTTCTTTTTATCATCTCAAACCTCTGATATCCACCTGGAATACTATTGTTTCTTCTGAAGATATGTTTCTCTTCTTAACAGCAGGCTTTCCTGGTGATAATTGTTTGCCTAGCCATGACCCGTCTCCCTATCTATCTGTCTAACAGGGAATCTGTCTACTTGCTGTCTGTCTCTCAGGGTGTAGGAGTGTATGCCTTGTTCCTTTTCTTTCTTTCTTTTTTTTCTCAAGCCTACAGCACCTATACCCAGGTGGTATTGCCACCAGAAAGTGGCTTGCATATCCTCCAAAAGACTCTCACCCTCTACACAGATACTAGCTCAGCCACCTTCATTGCTGCTCTATTCACAACAGCTAGGAAACAACCTACATGCACTTCAATTGATGGCTGGATGACAAAAATAAAATGCATATCCTCAATACAATACTATTTAACAATAAAAAATAAAATCATATCCTCAATACAATACCATTTAACAATAAAAATAAAATCATATCCTCAATACAATACCATTTAACAATAAAAAATAAAATCATATCCTCAATACAATACCATTTAACAATAAAAAATAAAATCATATATTAAATGAGATAACTCAGACCAGGAAAGACAAATATCACATGCTCTTCCTTTTTTGCGTCCCTGAGCTCCTGTCTCTGGATACTTTGAGGTGCATACTTAAAGACCATGGGGGAATCTATAGGCAGGGAGAGAGTAGAACACAAGAACTATGAAAGGATAATGTAGAAAGTAGGTGCGTCTCTAACGGGAGGTTTCAGGAGAGAGATGGAAGGAGAGGAGATAAATGACACAAAGAGTACTTGGAAAGGCAATAGGAACTCCTGTTGCTTTAAAAGTTTACTTAGCCATTCATACATCGAGTCTGTGTGTGTGTAGGTATTTATAGTTTAAGTGGAGTCATGCCCCATAGATTGATAATGTTTTCCCAAGAGCCACAGACTAACAGAAACCCCAGTTCCAGGATGAGAAATCCTCCTGTGAGTTGATGGCCAGAGTTGCCCAAAGACCCTCCCACCCAAAATGATATAAAGTATTACCATGGCAAACGATGGCCTTCCAGATGGGTTAAGATCTTTTGCTGAAGGCACCGCACTCTGGACACAGGATTTTGAAGAATCAGGCTGGACCTGATTTGAAAGTCTTCTCCCTGAGGTTTAGCTCTCAGTATCAAAAGGGCCTATGAGAGCTACCAGGGAGACAAACCATCAATAGTCACGCGTAGTTACAAAGCCTGAGAACTATAACAATGATGGCCCTGGCCAGAAGGCATCAGTGGCACAATGTGGTATTATTATCTTAAGGGTAACCAATACCTGATTAATTGGATGTAAGCCCTGCTCAATAGGAGAGGATTCATGCCTGGTACTGTAAACCTAGCTAACTATCTGGCCAAAGAAGGTATTTAATGAGTATTTAAAATGGCCTAACATAAGCTTTGGCCATGTTTCTAGATCTGGAATGTCCTAAATTATAAAAAATATTTGAAAAGTAAATTTAATAATTTTCTCAAGATGAAAACACTTTTTAAAAATCACAAAGTTGCACAACACACAGCCCAAGAGACATGCATAGGCTGAGTTATAACCTAAAAATCTGTTTCCAGTCTGCGTCCAGATTGAAGCTTCAACCTAAAAGTGCTGGCCTTTCTAAACTTATCCCCTAAAGGACAACTGTGTACAATTTCATTAAACTGATTAGTTATAGCTCTGAGCGACTTTCAACTATGAGTCTACATTGACGTGGCCCTTCAGGACATAAGGTCCTTCCAATGCCTCTACAATTTCTCCCTCTAACATGAAACCCCTTGTAAGACCCTGGCCAGACACACTAGTTCCTGTTTTCTGCAGACTTTTAGAACAAAGTAATGCTTATCTATCTTCAAATTCTACTTTGTGTAACTAAGAGACTTACTCCACACCCCAAAACTTTTTCCCTGAATTAAAAAAAAAAAAAACCAAAGAAACAAACTTCTCTTTCTCAATAATTATCTGCTCCATTTTCAGTAATGCTCAAATAGGAAAAATAAACTGAGCAACTCTCTATATATATATTCCTTCTTTAAAGAATTATTTAATTTTTTAATGTATATGAGTACACTGTAGCTCACAAGCATCTATTGGTATTTCAAACCAAGAGTCACATGCTTGTTATTTTTGACTTACTGAGGAGGCAAAAAAACACCTATTTTGTGAGAATATTCACACACACACACACACACACACACACACACAAGAAAACAAAAAGCTACAACAGAACAGCGTTTGAAAAATGTAGAGTGGAGGATGTCCTAGCTGCAATGTAGTGTGTTGGACAGTATTATAGCTCCTGTTCTTGGCTTTGCCACACACTCCCCACCCCTCAATGGCATACTCATATACAGGATACTTAGAAATGCCACAAAGAGCAACAAAAGAGCCCAAAGAATAAACTCTGAGATAGTGAGCATCTTGTGAATTCCAATCCCAAATCGCCAGCCCATTCTCTGTACCACAGAACCCATGCACAACTACTGAAATAATGATGGGCCTGAGGGGAAAAGAAAATAAGTTGATGGTTGACCTTACCATCACAGAGTACGATGCAATAAATCCTGGAATGAAAGCCTGGAGTTTTAAGAGAATTAAATGGAAAGCAATGCAGCCTTTGCCTAGAGAACTACATAAAAATTGGTGAGAATAAAGGTTGCCAAAGGGCAATGGAAGATGAACTGAACAATCCAACAAACTGGCTTCTGTTCTGGACAGAAGCCATAGATGTGTTGGATGATGAAAGCCAGGCAGCAAGGCTGGGGAACAGCAGGGGTCGGAGTGTTGAAACACACTGGACGCTTAGCTGTCAACGGACAGGATCAAAGATGAGTCACCGAAGCGAATGGCAGGGACTCAGCGGCTTTTTCTGCCATCCAAAGATGCACAGTGGGATGGCATGGGCAGCCTCTTCTGCTTTCTGAATGGTGTAAAGCAGAAGAATCATTAAATGTGGCAAAGAGAATGTCTGATAGTACTATACAGTATGATTTAAAGAGTATAGCTCTGATAGCCAAACAGGCATATTTTGTTTCTTCAGGGAGTATTAGCTTTATAATATTTATAAAAAAAAAGTCATAAAGATTTAGACTTTTGGGGATGTTTAGTTAGGTTAATGCTAAATCAAACGTTCTAGGAATATAATTTCTAAATTTGATAACTACTTCAAGATCTTACTTTGAAAACAGAAAAAATTAAAGTTAGAATATATGATTTTTATTCTTCACTACAACTATAAAATAATCAACTTCCCCCTATTCCCCTATTGCTAGAAAACCTTTTAAATTATTTCAGGCAACCCACATCTATGATCGCCTAATTTTGTTAAAAAACAAATCCAGTATCTACCGTCAGTGCACGGACATCTGCTGAAGTTTGTCCTTGGGGAGACTTTGAAATCTCCTCTTTCATGGATGTTGACATACTGTCACATCTAAAGGGACTCCTTCATTTATGATCAGGTGCCTCACATCTCAGTGTGAGTTTGAGCAGAAACAGGCTACCCCAGGAGTGCCTCAGCCGAAGTGACAACTTCAAAGATGTCACTGGGGCCTTGAAGCAGGTGGTCAGCTGAAGCACAAGGAACACCAGAGTTACGTCCTCGGTATGTCCTTTTATTTATGATTTTGGGACAGACTAATGCAGCAATCTCTCAGTTCAGCCATCTATCTCTGGGTATCGTTGCCAACAGGGAGATCACAAAGATGCCGGAGAAATGCTGGGATCATATTTCACCATGTGCTTTGTTCATTGGACTTTGTTGACATTCTGAAACTCGAAATTTCAAGACTTGTCATGTTGTCTTTGAGGTTTTTTTTCTTTTTTTAAATCAGGTTACATATATCAGTTGTCTTTGAAAAGTCTTTAATCAAGTTACACATATCTGTTATCATTGCAAAGTCTTAGAGAAAGATATCCGGTCGTCAGTTTTAACAAGACTCACTAAAAACCCCTGAACTGGAATGGATAGGAAAACTGTTCTCCTAAGGATTCTCCTCTTTACTCTGCCTAGTCTGCTGTGCCATTCCTCCTATGAATATGAATCCCAGACTGTTCAGATCAATCTATTGTCCACACACACATACTTTACTGTTATTCCTCTAAAACATGAACATCTATCAAAACCACTGTAGGTATGTTTCACTAATTTAGGAATCGCTAATGAATCTAATCCAAGGCCAGTGACACTGTCTATTGCATAGACACAAAAACACAATGCACAGAACAAAGTAATCTATTTACAATAGCTATTTATAAATCAAGGCAAACGTCCTACTGAAACAAAGGCAGAGGAAGTCTATAAGCAGAAAAGAGATGTATTTTGCTAATCTCTAAAGTCCTTTGATACATTCTTGCTACTGAGACACATAACATATATAACTTTAATATGCTTTAAGCTCATCCATAAAAGCTTGTGAATGTCCAGGCTGCTCTTAAACATATTCAACATCATTCTGTTTCCAGATTTGTAAAAATCCCACTCAGTCACTTGCAATAAGTCTAATTTGTCAAATATTTTCAAATGATAGTAGTTAAACTAGGATTAGTGTTTCTCTTTTAAACAGATACTGCTACAGGCCAGGTCAAAATATACAGACTGAAACAACCCAATAACTCAAGCATTCTTATAGTGCTAAGTCTGTGAATTAGGTACAGTGAGTATTGTTTACTATACTAAAAACAATGGGATCAAGACTGGATTCATGTGGCCACCTAACTGTGGTTCATCTTACTACAAGATATTTGCACATACTCTTCTTATAATAAAACTAAAAATCACTAGAGTTCCCATCATGGAAGCCAGGCGCCAATATCCATGTTTTTTTTTTTTTTTTTTTTTTTTTTTTGGCTTATTCCCCTCAGGGAAAATACGTAGATTTAATTCTTCTATCACTAAGGATATATCATGTACCAGGCACTGAGCTACACACTTTCACATGTTATATCAATTAATTTTTAAATGCTAAGAAAAGTACAAAATCTTTCTTGGTTTCATAAAAAAAAATGGGAATTTGCTGAGGTTTGAAGTCACTAAATTCTGATTTAGGTTGTATGGAAGGTGAATCAATATATTTACAGCAATTAGGTTCTCCAGAAAGCTTTTGGCCCCACTATCTGAATAGGTATAGTTGCCATGCTTCCGGAACCAAAGTGAGTATGTTTCACATCCGCCATGTGTTCACTGTACTTAACATTATCTTGATATAGTGGGGATTTGTTTTACTTACCAGAAGCCTGCAGCCCTGGAGTCTGTTTAAAATTGATGCATGCCACCCTAGATGCTTCTGTGGCTTCTTTAGGGTAGTGAAAAAGGTGCATTGTTAACAGTTCTGTCTTCACTTTGATCTTTATCTCTGCACTTCTGCTGGATCTTACGTGCCTCTGAATTGCACAGCTAGAATCTGTGTGCACTGCTTCACCAATGTACACTGAAGTAAGCATCTATTATATACACCAGAGATTTTAGGACAAGCTAGGAGTGCCCACAAACAACTTCAGTTGAAACCTCTGTCCTTCTGGAATTTCTCCACAGTAATGGTTGTCTGGATATGTCAAAGAACACCTTGACTGCAGCCCTGCTGGCTGGTGTCTCTTGGACTTACCCTCAATTCATATCCTTTTCCCACAAATTGTTATTTACCACCGTAGAGCAATCAGCTAACAATGCACATCTTAGAAAAACAAAGATCTCCTTTGAGGGGACGTTGCCCCTCTTCCAGGAACTTTCCAATTCCATTTTTTTTGGCTCTGCTTCAGAGACAAACTTTGTGGGATCCGAATTCTCATGTCCAGCATCTATTTCTCCAACATTCATACACACGTCGAGTCACTCCAAATTGACTTCTGCCTTCAACATATCTTGTGGAAACAGAATCCAGCGCTGTTGGCAGCCTCCACTTCCCCAGTCCGGCCGGTTAGGGAATTTACCATGTTGTTCAGACTCTCAGTGTAGACCCACTTGGCACAGAGCTGTCTACATCATGTTTTAGCTTTGACAAGTTTCTCCACCGCAGCTGATTAAGGTTTGATCCACATCTAGCTTTTCATTGGTCTGTAACTGAAAAATCTGTAAGTAGAAAACACTAGATCCTAGACTTCTTTCTGTGTTTTGTCCTTGGTTCTTGTTTGTTTGTTGTCATGACACCTATGCTCCTGCTCTTAGAAACATAATGAGTGCATGCATGAGATCAATGGGAAAGCCAGCACCCCAATGCTTCTTAATGGATAGGTGACATCTGGGACCATCTTCAGAAACAGGAAAGGAGACCATCAGCTGAAGTTATCTAGGACTGGATCCAGGCACCCATTGCATCTAAGATATCTCTTTCAATAATTCAAAGGAGCACTGGTAGAGTTCTGTGATATAGTATCAAATTTTAAACAGGATCAACTCTTTGTCCCCTCAATTCCATTTAAGACAATTTTACTACAAAAAATATAATCAAAAGTGCACATATGATATCTGTGAGAATATTTACTATAATTAGGACTGTGGGCATGGGTACACTACCGAATACTAAGAACTCTGTGCATTTGTGTTCTGACTAAGTGATTAAATGCTATACATAAAAAAAAATAAAACCTGGAAATAGAAACCACATCCGGTAAAATATCAACAGCAGTCATGTTTACATAGTGAATTTTCTGTACCATTTCCGTGTGTTTCTCTATACTAAAATAATTCAATAATTATGAACTACACTTACAACTATAAAATTTAAACGTTTGTATATAGTTGTCCAACTCCTCCACAGGTGTTTTCTTCACTAAAGGAAGAGGAAGCAGCTGTTGTTGCCATTCAGACACCTGCTGCTGAGAGCCACTTCACACAGAATCCCTGCCTTGCTTCCCTATAAACTAGATCCTAAATATTAGTGTATTCCCTCAATATAGATAATAGTTTATCTAATACACTCAGATAAATTCCTAGGAAATTAAGGCTGTATTTGCTTTATAGCTCTTCCACACACAAACATGTAAGTAACAGTGTGTTTTATTAGAAATAAACAAAATACCCAATTAGTAGTGTTATTATAGTAGCATGACATGAGCATATTAACATTACTACACAAATATCACTATAAATATTAAGTTAACACTACCCTAATATTAATGTAGTGAAATTGCTTTGTTATTGTAAATAATAGCATATTATTAGCATGGTATTTCATTTGCATTGGATCTTAGTAAAAGACCCTGTATATTTTAGTTTTTGATAGTTGTGAAGATGATAGACAGCAATAATAAATCAATCGGGCATGAACTATGTGTCAAGCTCAGGAGTTGGCTGCTTAACAGAAAAACAGCCACTGATAATGCTGCCAACACTAGTCCAAGAATAACTCCAGTGTTAGTTATAAATTCTGCCAGGGGTCCATAGCTCAAAGGAAATAAAAAAGCTTTTACTAGGGAATCAAGCCCAGGTCTGCATAACTCCAAAGTCTCTCAACACTACTAGTCTCCATGCCCTGTATAATTAATATATGTAACTTAAAATTGTTTCTTTTTTAATTTACATTTCAAATATTATCCCCTTTCCTGATCCCCCTCCATAAATCCCCTATCCCATTTCCCCTCCTCCTGCTTTTGTGAGGGTGTACCAAAAGAAAATGGAGAGAGCATACACTAGCAGCTTGAGAGTGCACCTGAAAGCTCTAGAACAAAAAGAAGTAAATACACCTAAAAAGAGTAGATGGCAGGAACTAATCAAACTCAGGGCTGAAATCAAACAAGTAGAAACAAAAAGAACTATACAAAGAATCGACCAAACCAGTAACTGGTTCTTTGAGAAAATCAACAAGATAGATAAACCCTTAGCCAAATTAAAAAAAAATTTTAAGTAAAAAAATTTATAGTCTAAATGACAAAAGGCCTCTCCATCTCATGCCTCTGATCTCTTAAATCTGTTGACAAATCTCTCTCTCTCTCTCTCTCTCTCTCTCTCTCTCTCTCTCTCTCTCCACTCTCCCCCTCTCCCCCCTCTCTCTCTTTCATGCTTAAGAAATTCACTGTCATCCATCACACCAGGCAGGCAGAATCAACTTCTAATGAATGAAACACAAGGTAAGCTGAGAAAGCAGCGTCCTAATGTTAAATTTACACAAGTCTGAACTTTGAAGAAGGTGAAACATGTCCACTGGAAGCACTTACCTGAAGATCATCATTTTATCTCATCTTTAATTAAATGCCACCTAACACACTCATGGGAAAAGTGAGATGCGTTGGAGTAAAAGCAGGGTATTCATTGGATGGAAAAAGATATATTTGGAGATTAAATATTAACCTTTTTAATGTTGCCATTTTGGCTTTCCTTAGCCTTGGTAAAAAAAATTTTACTCTTCAAACTACAGAGAGTGTCAGTTGTTCTGAGGTGCTGTCGTGGATGCACTCACTGATAACCAGTTATTAGCCTAGAAACTTGGAATACCCAAGACATAATCTACATATCAAATGATGTCCAAGAAGAGCAGAGGAGTGGTCTCTGTTTCTGGAAATGCTCAGTGCAGCAGTGTGGGGCAATACCAGAACAGGGAAGTGGGAAGGGGTGGATGGGGGAACAGGGGGTGGGAAGAGGGCTTATGGGACTTTTGGGGAGTGGGGAGTCAGGAAAGGGAAAATCATTTGAAATGTAAATAAAAAATGTATCAAATTTTTAAAAAACCATAAAAAATTGAAGAAATAAATAGAAAAACATGTTAAAATTGAAGATTTTCATGGAAAATTATATAGATAAAATGGTGGACATAAAAACATTACTAAATTAATTGAAAGAGAAATTAGATTTTCTGATAAAATTGAAGATTTACATGAAAAACATTTGTATTAGTCTATATCTTTTTATTGGGGAATTGATGTTATGAGATATTAAAGAATAGTGATTGTTTTAAAAAAAAGAATCTTACAACTCATTGTCTAGTACAATTTCAATTGGATGTGGACTGCCAAAATAGGAGTGTTCTTCCCCTAACAGTTTAAAATGGGAAATGTCCATCACACGGTATTTAAGTTACTACCTCAAGTGATCACCCCAAGTGTTCTAGCTTCATCCAGCAGGTAGTATAGCACTTTATCTTCTCTAACTCTTGGGATTGTGTATTTAAACAAGAATGGTGACTTATTTGTGGAAACTACAAACAATGATTTTTACTATAATTATTCAGTTGCTCCAGGAAAATAGTTTAAAATTATAAGCTCAAGATTTCCACAGCCAACAATACAATATCAATGCTCCATAATTAATACCTTTGCAATTCTTCTACTACAGATAAATCACTAAGATTCTGGGTCACAGGTAGCCCATGAATCTTCATTTGTTGGAGTTTATGCAGAGGGATCTTTGAAGCAGTAGACTTCATTTTTATGTTGTAATAAAATTTAGTTAATTCTAACAAATAATTTTAGAATATTACAATTGGCTCACATGCATATGTTTTTAAGCAAAACCAAAAGGTAAATTAATCAGTGTCTGGAATCATTCAACCATGAAAAACAACTCAAAGATCTGTTAATTTGTCACTGGAAAATCAGGCTGAATCTAATCTAGAAGTTTCCTCCCTGCTGACTAACTTTCCCATGTTGGGAGGTGCTGTGTAAGCTATTTTGGGAGAAAGGTCATCAATGGTCCTGCCCAGCTGTGGACCTCATGAGCTACAGCAGTGGCTTGACTAGCAAGCTCTGCTCACTAATGCAATGGAGGAATGGCTATTACGGAGGGAACCACTCTCCTTATTATTGGGTCGGAGGCCTGCTCCAGAGAGGCTACTTGCATCCAGTACTATAAATCTGGTCAGAGCCTGTGGCTGAATCAATCACAGGCTTAAGGAGGGAATCTACTATTATTTTGCTATATGGGTGTGATGGTAATGTCACACTCCCTTCTAAATTCTTCTATTTGCACCAACAGATTAGTGCTATTCTCAGCCTCCACCAGAGAAACTGCTTTGCTGTAGGTGGTAGTTAATACAGAGACTCATAATTGACCTAAACTCAGAAAATATGTGGCTATGGATTACCTGAGACCCCAAGAGACTTCTATATTACTCCCTCCAAGGCTCAGAGATTATAGCAGAAGTCAGAGCACAAATATTGGAAGAACCAGAGTGTAGGGAATACTACAAACCACTATCTTCTGCACCTGACACGCCATTACACTCCACTGAAGCTAGGCATTTTGCAAAAAAATCTACACAAGATTGAAACATCCCTGTTCCAAAATGAATAGGTGAAAAACTTAAAACACTTTACCCTTCACTGAGGGACCCTGATCCCTTACTGGGTACTGGGGATGGGGAGTCATTTTTCTTCAAGTGGTTCAGCCAATAATAAGTTACCACATTCCCATAGATAATTCCCTCCTCATGCAAGTAACTACAACTAAACTCAGTGAGCCAAAAATTAGTAAATAAGTAAAAAAATAAATAAAGGCACAAGATAGGAGGGTCTTGTTGGGAATAAGAAGAGTTTTAGCTGTGGGGGTAAAGGAATGATATCTTAAACACATACATACATATGTATACATATGTATATGTATGTATGCATATATATGTATATGTTCATGTGTGTGTGTGAAATGTATTCATGGTTACCAGAGTCATCTACTCAAAAACATGTGACATGCCTCAGGGATGTAATATGGCATACATAGGTCTGTCTGTCTGTATGCTCTTTGGTTGTTGGTCCATTAGGTTTCTTAGATACAACTCAGGAACAATTTCCTAAGGGTTGCTAAACCCTACCAGATCAATCAGCAATCAAGAATATGCCACACAAAGAAACCCACAGAGCAATCTGACAGAGACAATTCTTCAACTGAAGTTTCTTCTTCCAAGGTGACTCTCATCTGTCTCAAGCTGACAAAAACTACCCAGCACATTACCTGAATGTAAGAGTTGAATATGCTGAAGTCATTGGGTGTTTGTGAGTTTGGAGTATTACCATTGCCTCTACCATAACTTCTTTAGTTATAAGTTTCTATCATGCCATATTTAATTGGACTTCATTTTATCAACCTGCCTGCACAATATATGAAATTTAATCAAGCAACTGTCTTCAGTCTGTCAGATGGTTGTGGCATCCAAGCTTTTATTCCTAGAACCTTCAGGGGCTGGAGGAACCTAGGCCCCTGTGATTGCTGAGCTGTGGGCCATTGTCTTCATGTGGAATGGTTTTGCTTATCTTTTACCTTATGAATCAAACCTCTACAAAACTGTCCTCTACCTAGACAGATGGCTGTCTTCCTCCTGTGTGCCCATCCTGAGATGGATGGAAAGCCTTATTCCTGTTCTCCTCTTCGTTATTGGGACCATCCCTGTCCTTGCATGCTTACACTTTGACTTTCAAGAGTTTGTAGCAAATACTAACTGTGACAGCTACTCAATATTTTGAATGTAGGAATAAATATATGAAAAAATGACTGTTAAGGGTCATGAATGGCCGGAAATGGAAAACCGCCACCATTCTCTCCTGGGCTGTTTACCATCCTGGAAAAACTGACTTTTACTGATGTCATCTAGCAGGAAAAAGAAATCCAACAGGGTCGCTTTCATGGTGGTTAAGGAGATATCATTGAAGAACAGCAGAGGGATCTGTCAGCACTCTCCTTAGTTAAGGGTTTGTCAGCAAGTTTCTGTAAGATCAAAAGTACTTCAAAGGTTGTCCCTTTCAGAGTCACTGGCAAGACATTTCATTACAAATGCTCTAGAAATTTTAGCACCACAGCAATCACAAAATCCCTACAAAACTTAGTGATCTGAGTATCATAAGACAAGAAGGAATCTCAGTCTTCTGCTTAGCATTTCCTTAATACATTCAGTTCTTCCAGATCAGCTAGTAATACCACCCCTATTTGTGTAAAAACAAGGAGAACCAAGGAAAAAAACAAACGCAGAATATTTGTGAACTTTTAAATATTTGATTTGAAAATTATGCTAATAAAGAACGAAGTTCTTGATGGGTGGGTAGCACCCGCCTTCAATCTCAACACTCAGGAGGCAAAGGCAGGCACATCTCTGAGTTGGAGCTCAGCCTGGTTTACAAAGTGAGTTCCAGGACAGCCAGGTCTATATAGATAAACCCTATCTTGAAACCCCTCCCCCCAAAAGAAAATAGTTCTCTCCATTTTCTTCTCTCAGTGAACCACATGCCTTTCCTTGAGCTTGTCCTATGTGTTGTTGATCTTATTGCACCCCTCACAGAGGCTGTCAGTGACAAAACACAAAAGCCAGTGAGGCTGCTAACAGAGGTCTAAAACAAGCCAGCCTCAAATCCTCACGGCTTCAGAGCTCTCAAACATATTCTTGTAGCGGTGACTTTTACTCTTTGGCTCCCAGTGGGTCTCCTGTGCACTGCACCCACCCAAGAGCTTTGGACTCATGAATGAAAGACATATACATGCCAGCTAATATTGATATACCATTGATAGTTCAATGGGTGGGTACTTCTAAGCCTCCACTGGGCTAGCACACATTCCCCTCGAGTATTACTGGCTTATCACCTTCTAATTCATAGATCTTTGCTGCCCTGTCACCTTCTGGGAAGTGCCCTCCTCCCATTCCCCAGAGAGACCTTGAAGGATTTCTCTCTTGCAGCTCTTAAATATGATCCCTCCGCCTCCCAGTCACATGATTCTCTTGTTTCTCTTCCTCAGTGCCTTGCCCAAGCAATCTAAAAGTCCTGCCTCTGTCTCCCTGCCCAGCCATTGGCTGTAGAACAATTCTTTGTAACTGATCAGCTGGGGGCAGGGACCCGCAGCATCTGGAAGTGCAGCTTTTGGGGGGCGGAATTAAGACAGAGCATTAGAACTAATTCCCAACATATTGTGCTAAATAGGACATAGGCTGTTAAAGGACCACAGTGGCCAACAAGGCCCCGCATGTCTATAATGTCCCCGAAAAATAGGTCAAATATACCTTCATAAAGATTAAGGCAGAGATTGGCGTCTGCCAACGATGAAAGCATCTAATCACAGGCAACCAGCTTTGCAGGATCATTTTTCTTTCTGTGGAGTGAATTGCTGAGTGAAGGGCTCAGCAGTAAAATGCATATATTCATTCAACACCTTCTCTGGCCAATGGTGATTATTTCTTATTTTGTAGCCGCAGTGAATTCAATGGCTTCTGACCAATGAAGAAAATTACCAACAGGTTCAATATTGTATATTGTAACTTATACTTTAGAGACCTGTTAGTATGGTTTTTTCACATTTGTCAGTAACTGAGGTTGGAATAATAGATTCAAATAGCATCCACAATCCTAAGGTTTATATTTTTATTCCTATAGTGTTAAAGACATGTTTCATGATTTGGCCACTAACTTGTACATGTTCATATCAATAAAGTCAGTCACAAGTCATCAATATAAACTTCAGGGACAGAGGGTCACTGTCGGGTAGCAGGCTATCTCTGAAATATTTGCCATCAGTGTTCATGTGTGCATTTACATACATTCAATGACTAGCTGAAAACGGTGTAGTCCCTTATTTCCATTCATTGTTTTTTATGGTATGATACTTTCTTGTTCATTCATCAAATACTAACCTCAGATCAGGTATTAGTATACGTTGAATAAGACAGACAGAATTCTATGGAATGAATCTATGTTTTAGCTAAAAGACAGAACATACACACATATTTAAATATATAAATAACTATGACTGTTGTACACTCTTGGAAATGACAGTGCTTATGATGCTTAAAGAGGAATTAACAGGATTACTGACAATCAAATGGCTTCAGGCTGCCAAGTGACCATCCAGGGCTACACAGGGAAACCCTGTCTCAAAAAACCAAGAAAAACCAGAAAGGTCAAAGTTTGTTCAACAAGCTGCAGCTAAGGAAGAAAACGGCAGTCTGAAGCCATTTGATTGTCAGAAATCCTGTGAATTCCTCTTTAAGCATCATAAGCACTGTCATTTCCAAGAGTGTACAACAGTGTAGACCAGGCTGGCTTCGAACTCAGAAACCCGCCTGCCTCTGACTCCCAAGTGCTGGGATTAAAGGCGTGCGCTGCCACTGCCCAGTGTAAGGAAAGATTCTTTTGCTTTTAGCCACTGACACTGCCAGCAACATGGTAAAACTGGAATACTTGAACATGTGCTAACTTTTGCAGACAACTTTGCTATTGTCAGAAACTGTTGGCTAATTTAAATAATATTCTTTATGGTTTTGTTTTTTTTGTAAAGGAGCATTTTGTAAAGCTACATGATTTGAACTTCTGGAAATGACAACGTTTTGTTTTTAATTTGATTTTCCAAAGGCTATCCCAAAGTCATGAGCTTTGTGGTGCAGGAAATTAATTTGCCAATTTAAAAAGTTTTCTTTAAGCTGTCCTTTTAAAAAAAATATTTTAGTGTGTGTGTGTGTGTGTGTGTATACATTCAAGGTTATATATGTACACATGTGGGTGCAAGTACCTGCAGAAGTCAGAAGAAAGTGTCAGAACCCTTGTAGCTGGAGTTACAATAGTTGTGAGCCACCTGACATTGGGTATGTACCTAGACCCTTTGTACAAGGAGCAAATATTGTTAACCACTGAGCCATCTCCGTAGCATCAAGTCTGGTTCATACAGTAATTTCTAAGGGAGATGATATTTAAAAGTTGGATTGTTCAGTTGTGATGGTACATTTCCCAGATACACTATGAGTGAAAAACACAGTTCACACATACACACAGAGAGACACAAATGCACCCGCATATATGTATACATACACATACACACACAAACACCAATTCAATAGTCGAATGAAGTAGTTTCTGTTGGTTTGTTTGACTCATGTTTTCAATTCCCAGGTAAAGTTGACTTATTCAAAAATATGGTCACTAAATTATATATACTGTAATTGTGGATTTGGGAGACAAAAAAGGGGGTGGGGGATGTGAAGAAATAAGGGGGAAAAAAGAAAATACCAAAGGAAAATAATGACAGTCCACTTAGATGTATTGGAAAGATTGAAAGACAGATCTTGATATAAAACCACCTTTCTATGACAGACTAAATAAACAGTACTACCTGAACTAGGGTGTGGTTCTTCACAGCCTGAAAGCCATTTATGTAACTAGGCTTTAAAATACTGAGGTCATTTAGAAATGTAAACTGAAAGATTTTTAAACAGCATCTTTCTTACGTGGAAATAAAAGGGATAGGAACAAAATACAGACTTTGACATCTGACCACAGTTATAGACATAAGAGAGCAGGTATACATTTTCATTATGGTTGTTCCCAGTTTAAGCAAATGCAAAGATCTGTTTCAAACTTGGCTCCTTAAACTGTTTATACATTTGATCAATTGCATCCTTAACATTTTCTCATGTTCCAGAGAGAAATGACCTATCCTACGGCCCTAAGAGTCAGCAGGAGTAGTTGGTGGAGTTTTAAAATCTGAAATAGAAATCTAGAGTTGTAGAGGGAGGAGAAGAAAGCAAAGCCAGAATGTGTCAGCAGGTGAGACATGTGTTCGACTTGTTTGTTCTTGTGTTTCCTCCTGCTTGAGAAATTTCATGCATTCTAACAACTGCCTTTTAAAACAATGTAACTTTAAGCAAACCAAGCATTTCCCATTTACTATTCCAGGTAGCCTGCATTGTGAACATATAACCTATGAAAACAACAGTAGCACTTTGGTAAATGTAAGAATTAGAACATCTTTGGTTAGATATCCATGCCCGCAGAAAATACATGTAATAGTTAGCAAGTTGAAATCATCAAAAATTAATAATAGAGACGTTTAGAGGACCAATGCAAAAAAAAAATCTGGGAAGATGAGGTGATTACTGCTTTGCAGAGTCATGCTAGAGTTTGGGAGACTAGAAGATTAGAAAGATTAGAAAGACTAATCTTTAGTGGAAGATACTGTTGAAGAAGTAGCCTTCACAAAGTATATACTCTTTCCATAAGAAGAAATAGCCTAAACAAAATTGGCAGAGGGAATTCTCACAACAAAAAAATGACTGCTATGGGACTATTTATTTTTCTATCATTCAATCTCTTTCATTTTAGGGTCTTATAATTTAATAAACCAAAGAACTATCCAAATAATTTCTATCTGTGCTGGCAGATAATTGCCTAAGATGACTACTGCATGATAAGTTTATTGAGAAAGTATGGAGGTAGCTAAATTGACCCCAATATCCACATTAACCTTAAAGTTATAACAATCTATAACTAAACTATTACAAAGTTACAATACTTATAAAACAGAATGCTACAGAACTAAAATGCACACACTGACCAGTGCAGCAAAGCTCAAAGCAAAGATAAACAACAATAAAAACCCAATGAAAAGAGTCAAACTTATTCCATGTAGATTGAAACAGTCAATATCCAAAATGCATAAAGAACTCCAACTTACTAGTAAAAAAGCAAGTAGCCCAATAAAAAGGGGACAAATATTTCAGAAAATAGATTTCAAATGAAGGCAGACACATGATCTGTGGGTAAGACAAATGTTCATCACTACTAATCAGGCAATTACATATTAATATCCTGACAAAAGATCACTACAGAACTTTTATAATGTCTCTTAACACAAGACAAAGTAAATTCAACCAAATCACATATTTTTGTACTTGCAACACTCAATCTGGAGACTGAGGTAGAAGAATTGCTACGAGTTCAAGGTCATCCTAGAGTATATGTAACAGACCAGCAGGGCTTACATAGTGGGACTGTCTCACATGACAATTACACAACAATGACAATAACAACAACAATAACAACAAAACAGCAACCACAACAATAAAAATAACCCCCAAACCAGATAAGATACAGTTCCAGTAAAGGAGAGGGAAACAGAATGGTGTGCAGTGCAAATGAGAGCAAACCTTAGAGTACATAGAAGACAGTTGGGCTATTCCTTAAAATACTGAAAACAGAATTCCAAATGGATCCAACAATCCTACCTCGTTGTATACCAGAAGTAATACAACCAGTATGATGGATAACTATCAAACCTCAGTGATATCTGTTGTGTATAACTAAGATATGCGCAAGGTAGGCGCTCAACTAGATGGGTTAAGGAGATAAATCTAGATAGATATTCAAGGCTATTTTGTCTTGAAGAGGAGGAAGAGTCTATTGTTTGCTATGAGAGTAAACATCACAGTACGTGAAATAAATCAGGAACAACAACAAAAGGTAAATATCTGGTGATCTCACTCACACAAGGGAAAAAAGATAAATCTCAAGCAGCAGAATGGTGGTCACCAACTCTATGGGAGAGGGAAGTGGGCCATGTTAACCAAATAACACCATCCCCCAGTTCAATAAAGGGGATGCTCTCGAGAGGCACCCTGCACAGTGAGGTAGCTAAAAAATGCTACACGCATGCTTCAAGTTGCTAAAAGACCATTTGATTTTAATTGCACTCATGAGAAAAGGGTGCCTATGAAGTGCTTGAGGATTTGATAGCTAGCTTAATTTCATCTTCTGTCATATAAAATCTATAAGACTCTGGATGGAAAGATGGCTCAGCAGCTTAAGAGCACTGACTGCTCTTCCAGAGGTCCTGAGTTCAATTCCCAGCAACCACATGGTGACTCACAACCATCTATACTAGAAACCGGTGCCCTCTTCTGATGTGTCTGAAGACAGCTACAGTGTACTCATATAAATAAATATTTAAAGAAAATTTTATAAGACTCATTTGGTAACCCATAAATACGCAGAATAATTTGTTAATTAAACATAAACTTATAATAAAAAAATAGAACTTAAATACTTAAGAATTGGTGTTTTCATGGTTTTCATCCCATACAATCATCTTGGCTACTAACCTCAGCTTCCAACACTGCCCTGGCCTGGGGCCTTGCATTCTGTTGTTGAATTCTGGGAGTACAGGTTCCAAGTCATGGGTAGATATAATGTTTTTCTATTAGAACATAGTGGTACTGGGACATGTGCCACTTCCAGGGTCCAGGTATTGGATATGTATCGAACATGTCAAGCCCCAAATTAAAGAATGCTCTTGTGGTCATGAGAGGGTGTTAGCATTCCTTTCCCAGCTGCTGCATGTTGCTGTGTGCCAACAGGCCTGGGTCATCCAAAGAATTGACAAATTAGATGCCCGGTGTAGTCTAAAATCGCTACCAGATCTTGCTCTTGAGTACCAGATAAAGACTAGAACATTTCAGGGGACTAAGTCTTCAAACAGAAAGTGATGGTTATGTAGTCTTCCCAGACTCAGAGGCATGGTTTAGAATGAGGTCAGCATAATTCCTTGTAAGTTCTCAACAATTAAGAGAGTAATTTGTTAAAAAATACTTTTCCTCCTTCTTTGGTGCCATATGCATGGCTTAGAAGTGATATGCTCTTTGAAAGGAGGGAACAGCAGTAGACCAATGATCTTATAATTTTATTAACCAGTGTACAAGCAGCTGTGAGAGTGGTTGCAATCACAGGAGAACATCTGTGTGCTTGCACTTTTTTTTTTTAAAGAACGTTTAAGTCACAAATACAACACAATTTAACTGTGTCCCAAGGAAAATAAAGAATTGGTGTTGTGTTTTGAGTTGTTCTGTGAAAAGAAGCTTTGAGAAAGCAGAATGATGGCAAATGAAGGCAAATAATAACTAGAACTGATCCTCATAAACAAGAAATTCCAGATAACTGAACTGTACAAGTTATAACGACACATAAACACTTAAATATAACACTTTCATAACAATGAACTTTCAAACAAAAATATACAACTTTAGTCAATTCCTTTTTGTTTTGTGGAAGTGGTACCCAATGGAATCCAGTACAGAATTATAGAGATAGATAATAGGACACAGATTCCCTACTGCAAAATATACAAACAGGCAATAAAGGGATGTGGGTATCCCCTTTTTACAGCAAAAGGAATCAGAGATGGAAAACTTAGAGCAGTTTCAATACAAGTCACAATTTCTTCTTTAGTTTCCAGACACGATCGAGTTTGCACATTCCATTGTCATTAAGAGGTGATTTAGTCTCCAGGAGGGAGGATCATGTTTAGACTACAGCAACTATTTGCAGTAATGAATCCTCAGTCCTTTCTCAAGGGAACTTCTATTTACTCATACAGCTGTGTGTGGAGGCGGGGACTGAGGGGATAATCAAATATTTAGCAACTATTATAGTCAGAATCTGAGTTGACACTGATATCATCAAGAAGATTTAAGGCAATATGGCTTCATTGTTTGAAAGGTAGCATAGCACCCAGGAAAAGAGTAGTTCAGGTGTGAATTACAACTCACCAAATGCAAAGATATCTGGTTGCTGCTTATGTGATATAATGCATAATTGTCACTAGCATGCTTGACAGTTTATACAATGCCAGAATGGATATTTATGTAATCAAGAGACATTGTTGTAGAGAATCCAAATAGAAGGATCACAACTATATTAGCACCTTATAGTATAGAGGAAATATCACATATTTTGTTCTGTGCACAGATTACTTCTGCCCTTTAGAAACTACAAGGTACAGATAGAATAATCACCATCAGATCTCCATTTAATCTGCAAATCTGGTTCCTGAAAATGGAAGCAAGACCATGGAATGTGAACGCAGGAATTCCTAAGAAGTAGCAGTCACTGTCATAGCAGATAACATATCTCTGCTAAATCAGATTAACATTGTTTGTTAGACACACAGTATATGACTATTAATTTATACTCTTATTTAAATTAGAAAAGATAGAAATGCCTTGTATTTACATTGAATAATGTATGTTCAGAATGAATCCTATAACTGTATTGACTCTTACCTCCATCTGGCACAATGTCAGGGCCATCTAGGAAGGACTAAGGCTATCAGGTGGAACTCCTGTAGGTGGTTCACCTTTTGGCATAAACTAAGATGGGTGAGTGCTGAGAAGCAAAGTCTTAAGAGACTTTACCTCAGGATTGCTTCTTGCAGCAGATATATCTTTCCTATCACTATGACATAGCCTAAGAATTTCTGAGCATCAGCCCACCCTATTGGGCAAATTTCCTGCAGATCAACATAAAGATGAACTTTCATGAATTAATGCTGTTTAAATGAAGTAATGATTTTATAGAGTTCTTGAATTGATTCAAATAATTTTAGGAAGAAAATGTTAAGAAATGTAATAAAAGTTAAAATTAAGATGAGAATGTGCCCACTCCTCATAATAGTAGGCAAGGGCTGCATAATAAGAAATACAATGAGTTTTCATATTACACTAAAAGGAGATGTAGGCTTGGGACACATTTGTGTCCAAGGAAAAGCATTCAGGTCCAAGGGTAAAACCCAGGTATGCACTATAAGACAAGGCCACGTGCAAACTGTTGCTTTGAACTTATAATGAGCTTATAGAATGAAGCACTACTTTGACCTTAATCTCAATATCCTTCTGCAACTCCCATTTGTGTAACATTTTATGTATGAGGTAATTTTTCTAAGATTTTTATTTGTCTATAAAAAGACTAGAGCAAAGAAATTACAATGATGGTTTAGCTTGTGGAGCCCTGCCCAATCCATCCATCCATCCATCCATCCATCCATCCATCCATCCATCCACCCACCCATCCATCCATCCAGATACATATATCTATTCTTTTATAGGTACTTATGTAGGTATATGCATATGTATGTAAACATGCATGAACTCTT
This sequence comes from Apodemus sylvaticus, assembly GCF_947179515.1. Taxonomy (NCBI): domain Eukaryota; kingdom Metazoa; phylum Chordata; class Mammalia; order Rodentia; family Muridae; genus Apodemus; species Apodemus sylvaticus. Next base: position 38,908,337 of record NC_067484.1, on the reverse strand, counting down.
GTAAAGTTGAGACAGATGGTTGGGCTGCACCAAAGTGAGGGTATATGAATATATATATGTCTTAGGGTTTTACCGCTGTGAACAGACAGCATTACCAAGGCGCCTCTTATAAGGACAGCATTTAATTGGGACTGACTTACAAGTTCCAAGGTTCAGTCCATTATCATCAAGGTGGGAGCATGGAGGCATCTAGGCAGATATGGTGCAAGCAGAGCTGAGAGTTCTATAGCTCCATCTGAAGGCTGCTAGTGGATGATTGACTTCAAGGCAGCTAGGATGAAGGTCTTAAAGCCCACACCCACAGTGATACACCTACTCCAACAAGGTCACAGCTTCTAATAGTACCACTCCCCGGGCTAAGGATATACAAACCATCACAATATGGTTATGTGCATATTTGTCTGTGTAAAGGATTTTAATTCTTTTCCTTTCCTTCTTCTCTGGTTCACAAAGGGTTAACTAGCCTAGCCAGGTAGAAGCTTCTGGCACTACAGAGAGGGGAGGGCTAGCAATAAATCCTTTACCTAATTCCCCCCACCTCCTGCTGTTAAGCAGCAGGTGATAATTGCCCTAAAGGCCTAGGCTTCTTGCCCCAGAACAAAGAAGCATCAAAGAAAGTCAATAGTATTATTACTAAACAACCTTTATATTCACAAAACCAAGTCTTGCCCCCACTGAAGCTCCACTAATAAGAGACCCAACGCAGATCAGGCACAATATAGCACAGGGAGATTTTGATCATCAGTATCATCAGCAGATTGATGCTGAACATCAATCTGAGGTATCACAGTGATGATATCATAATGAAGACAGCAGAGGAAAAATCTGTGATCATCATTTGTGTGTCCCATATGGTGTAGGTAGAGGATGGAAAGAAAAGGAGATGGACAGAGGAAGAGGGGAGACAGAGAGGGGGAAGTTTAAGAATATAATAATTTTTAAAGGCATATGCTAGAACATTCTTTCAATAAAGTGAAAGATAAATGGAATCTTACAGTAAATGTATATATATATATACATATATATATATATATATCACCTGTATGCTCCATCTAATAAGACTAGCAGAGAAAACATTGACCATGAATGGGCTCAAGGAATGAAAGGGACTCTCTAGGGAGCCTAAACTCACTGGGTTTGTCAATTCCAGTGGGTTGCAGACATTTCTAATGGGAAGAGTCCATGTAGAGTCTGTGCCACACTTTCCTGTGAGAACTCCAAAAAGTCTCAGGAGATTCTGCAGAAAAGCTGTACCCTCTGCAATAGGATTTTAACCTCCTTTGAGAAGCAACCACGGATATGTGAGTTGGTCCTGGTAGAAATGGAGCACCTGCTTATGGAAGATTAAGCCTGTGGCCAAAATTACTCAAGAGCTGCACCTTGTCTGATATGTTAATGTATATGTTGAGGAGACCCAGCTATTCATCAAAGCTTGAAAATGGAATATCTGGGATCACCCTCAAGCAAGAGCAAGGAGCATTACTTTTTTGCAGCCTATGCTTTCTGGGGAGACAGAACTGAGAAGTTACATCAGGGCAGGGGGTGCTAGTTGGAATTGGCTCAATCATTAGGGAGCCACAGAAATTGTCGATATAATTCTTAGTTCTGGGATGACAACTCTAGAAGAAGAGGCTCACACTGGTATGAGTTATGGAGTAGAAAGGTGAAGACACAAGCTGTTTTCTGTCAGAAGGATTGGAAAAGGCAGCCTGGTTTCAGGAGAGAGAGGCTCAGATCTCTTCCTCTTCTTATTTGGTCTACTTTGTTAGTATTCTGTCTAAGCTCCACCCCACACTTACCTGGCAATAGCCAGGTATGCCCCGCCCCATAGACCTGGCCCACTATAAAAGGGGCTACTTGCCCCTCCTCCTCCTCCTCCTCCTCCTCCTCCTCCTCCTCCTCCTCCTCTCTCTCTCTCTCTCTCTCTCTCTCTCTCTCTCTCTCTCTCTCTCTCTCACCACTCTCACCTTTTGGCACTCTCACCTCTCTGCCCCTCTTGGGCTCTCCTCCCCTCCTCCCTCTCTCCACATGGTCATGGCCAGCCTCCACTTCTCTACTTATCTGTTCTCTACTCTCTACTCTCTCTCTCTCTGCCTTTCTTTACCTCCACTATACCACTAACTCCCATCCTCTGCCCTGAATAAACTCTCTTCTATACCATGTCTGTGTGCATGTGGTCCCTCAAGGGGAAGAGGTGCTTGGGCATGGGTCTGCCTGGGCACCCCCTTCCCCCACACTGCCGGGCCACATTCTCTAAACCCCCTTCTCTCTTTTTAAGCCTCCTTCATACTTGGGTCTCCTATTTGACTGGGTTGCGCGGGTTTACTCTGATGGGTGAATCTTTCAAAGTGAGTTCGCCAACTTGCCAGCCAGTCATTTCTGCAGAAACGCTTAATGAGCACCCCAGAGGCAGCCCAGTTATTCTACCCTAAAGCAAAATCACACAGATTACAGAAGAAGAAAGGGGCATCAATGCCTACTGAGGTACAGAGAGTAAACAATGCCTTCCCAACTATCTGAGCATCTCCTAATTCAGTCCACATGTCACGGAGGCCAATCCCATATGGCATCCATGCCTGAAGAAACAGTGTAGTGCAGTGGTTTTCCTAGTACCTCGCTCCTCACATAAACATTCAGACTGGGTAAGTCTACCAAGTCTTATAAATTTACTTCTATCCATTGTTCAAGTAGCAAAATGAATAAAAGAACTAGATCTAAGTGGAACTTACGGAGACTTACCCATGCGTCTGAATGCTCATAACTAAGAGAGGGTTTAACAAAACTATCTCCTTTTATCAAAATAACTGAATGTCTGCAATCTTCAGGAGTTGAGTTGGGATGCAAACAAGCAAAAACCAAAAAACCTCAAAACAAACAACAAACTAAGAAAAGGCACCCTGCTTGAAACTGACAATGCCATTCTGGAAATCTCCTTCTAACACACAAGTATTCAACCTTTCAAGCTACAGAGATTTTCGATTTCCTTTTAAACTTGACAGAAGTGCTAATAACTCGGCAGTTCAAGGACGCCACAGCAAGCTATGTGACCTAAAACAGTTCCCAGCAATTCACCATTATTGTTTTTCTCATGGAGTTATATTTTTCAAAAGTGAAAATGTTTAAGTGTTTCCCTTCATCGCAACACACACAAGATGAGATCCAGAAAAATGAAACAAACAAACAAACAAACAAACAAACACCTGAAATGACATTCTAGTTAATATTCTGTTTGATAGTGCTGTTAAAAAGCCACACAAATTCTACACACTGGTTTTGCTGTTAATAGCACTCCTTGTTGTTTGTGGAGGGTTCACTCTGAGCAGGAGCAGGGTCTGCACTCAGGGCTTAAACAGAACCTAGACGACCAAGGCAAGCTGAGTTAACTACCCCAGTTAGGGTGAGGCCTTGTGGTTTGTGTCCAGCTATCAATATTTCCTCTTCTCCTTTTCATTCCCCCTTTATTCTTGTAGGTTGCCCTGTACAATGGAAGAGCATTACTGTGATTGGTTTTTTTAGAGTTATCACAGCTAGTATGCCTTTAAACATACTGCTGCAAATATAGTTTATGGATATAACCCAAAGTCCACAACGGGATTTCACAGACAGAATGTAAAAAAAAAATTGATAAATATTTGTACTATAGGAAAGTATTTGGTTGTTAATTTCCTGTGTTTCATTTTCCACGAGGGGGCCTATTTTAGTTGTATAACAGAAAGAAGTGAAGAAAGAAAATTTGTCTGTTAATTACACACCATTTATTTGTAGTAGTTTGATATCACTGCACTGTATTTAAGAATTTATAAATAGATAATTGTTATAAAGCAAATTTTCTGGTGAGTGTCTTAAAGTTACTTTTTAAAGTAATCCCAATTACTCTTACATTTATGCTTCTATTTTAAATGAATCTTGTATTTAAGCATACAGCATAGACTTACTCACTGAACATTTGGAAATCATGAGTTTAATGGGATATAAATGACTATTTATGTCAACAGAAATGCATTATTGTCTCCATAGAAGGGAACACCATCTCAAAAGAATTCTAAACAAAATCAAGGATTAGCACATCTTAACATGCTTCTGAAACAACAACAACAAAAACTGGTTTATCACTTAGCTTCAATTTTTTGAGTCTATTTATCCTGAGATAACATTTACAGGGCTTTTCAGAAACAGGAAAGCAGAAATTTCTGTTTCTAATTTAAATAGTCACATGATGTGCCCTGTCCTGGTCAGCTATATGTGTGTGACCTAGAGGTCGTGATATTAGTAGTCGGAGGTGTTCCGGCCAGGCAGAATTCTCCTATGGATCAAGAGTAAATTTCTTGTTAATAATTGTAAAATATTTATAAATACTAATATTTTATTCTCTACAAAAAAAAAAAAAATAAAACAAACAGAAGGAATAAAAAAATAAGAATTAAAAATTTAAAACAAATGTCTTCCCAAGCTAAAAAAAAAAGTAATAATAAAAATAAAATCCTCAAGGGCATTATCAGTCATAACTTTAAAACACATGCCCAAGCAATTAACAACCAATCATTGTAGGAAAACAAAGTTTTCCTGAAAAATTTGTGGTATTATTTCAAGTGTCCTCTTCGAAGGCAAATCTTCTAGAATTCGACTGATTTTCTTTCTGCACTTACACTCATTAAAGAATCAATTACATAAAAGTAAAAATAAGCAAAATGAAGCAGCATTGAGCTAGCTATTTAAATAGATTAAATGACACAAGAGAAGAAAAATTTCCAAGTCTCTTTTCTGAAGTCTTCGCATTATATCTAGTAAACAGTGACATTCCTTTGATGTAGACCAAGACTTGGCTGATTATTATATCATTCCTTTCTGCGCACTCATAAAAACACACACAGATGCATGGGGGAGACGGGAGGCAGGCTGTATTATGACTTCTTTAAATATTTATAGCACAGGAGAAACCTCTCTGCACAAACTATCTCTCTGCAGAAAAATATCCCTGTAATTTAAAAGTCACAGTAAGAGGGGTCAGGAGAGCTGAGTGAGCCTTCTCATATGCCTCGCTTTTCCTTTTCTTTGTTGCTACCTGAACAATGGAGCAATAAACACCTTGTACAACATCTCCATATGCCATAGCATGGCTGCTTCAGCCCCAAGATGGCTTCTTTAGATGTAATTACAGAGTGATCAATAGGGGTCATTTTAAATGATGTTTAAAAAAATGCCCAGTGTTATTTGCAAAGAGGAAGCAGCAACAGTTTCAAAAGCAGCATGTGGCTGTTCCAGTTCCTTACACCACTGATTCCCTGACTTCTGTCTCTCTGGTAACTGTGGTGGGTGAACAAACTGAAAGCAGGCTCTGTTTGCAATAATGCGCGTTATACTCCCAGCAGTGAGGCTGGGTGACTTTTCATACTCACGTACAATTATTTTCCATTTATACTTCCTGTCCCCTAGATTACTTTAACATCCTTTTGAGTTTTCTTTTAGACACTTAATACAAAGATCATATTTGAATTAACCACGCTGACATTTTGTCCTTCCTGGATTTTTTCCCTTACTTTCAAAACATTTTTTATACAAGGTGTATTTTTTGTCTTCTTTTTTTATAATTAAAAAAAAAAAGACATCTGTTCATACGATATATTTCAGTCATGTTTACCCCTCCCCCAAGTTCTCCCAAGCTCCCTACCCACCTAACCTTATATTCCTTTTATTTCTCCTTCTTTTAGTAAAAGGGAAGTAAAACCAGAAACAAACACACAAACAAACAAACAAACAAATCCCCACAAAAACACATTTTTTAAAAAGCCCCACAAAAAGCACAAAAGGAAAATCGAAGCAAACAGGGAAAAGCCTTGAAGACAAAAGCTACAAAAACAAAGCAAAATGGAAAGAAAAAAGTCCATGAAATAGCATTCGGTCTTTTCTGTGTTGGTCATTTACTACTGGACATGGAATCCCCCCTGGGGCAGGGTTGGTACACCGAGTCACATTCCATTGGAGAAAACTGATTTTTTCCCTTGCCAGTGAGCATCAGTTGCAGATAACTTCTTGATGGCACTCCATCTAGCTTACACCTGTACCAGTCTATGTGTGCTACTACAGTCTCTGTGAGTTCCCGAGCACATCAGTTCTATTGTGTCTAGGAAGACACTTTCTCCACATCTTCTTAAGATTGTATAGCTCTACTAAAGTGTAAGGGGAGGTATTTGGTTTTTGTTGTTGTTTGTTTTTTGTTTTGTTTTGTTTTTTGTTTTTTTGTTTTGTTTTTCTTGGATACAAGTATTCTAGTCTACTTTCTGTTGCTGGGATGAAATATTCTGACCAAAAGCAGCTTGAGGAAGAGGGTGTTTATTTTACCCTGCAGGAGATAAATCTTCATTGAGGTCTGTCACTGAGGGAAGTCAGGACAGGAACTCAAGGTAGGAACATGGAGGCTTGAAGCACAGGGCATAGAGGAATGCTGCTCACTGGCTTGCTCTGTCTAGCTTGCTCCCTCTGACTTGCTCAGCTATTTTTCTCAAAGACCTATCTCCTATGGATATTAGTGGGCTAAGCCTTCCAACATCAATTAGCGATTATGAAAATGCCCACAGACATGCCCACCATGTCAATCTCAAAGGTCAAGTTGATGAAAACCAGCCATCATATAGAGTCTCACTATGTAGATCAGGTGAGCCTCAAACTTCACCTCCTTTGTTCTTCTTTGCAAATATTGAAGGTGTCTGTTACCACACCCAGTTAATAGATACACATTATTGACTTCTGTCATTTCTATATTGTGTCTAGAAGCTTTCCCAAATAAACATCATCCAAATAGTCCCTTGTAATGTAATGCTGGGTTCAGCTCTGGGTCCAGGGAGTCAGCAATGGTAAAGGCTATATGAACTTTCTGGGGGAGAAGCAGATGTTAGGAAGTTTATGAATCTCATCCATCTATGCTGTAGTTCATTTGGTTAGACCTACCTTGATCAAGGACAAGTTTATAGAGAAAGAGGCTAGCTGACATACTCAAAAAGGGATAGTTTGCATTAAAGCAGAATCAGAACTTCTGGGAGCACACAAATGTCTTCCATTTTGGATCCACTTCAAGAAGTTTGTATACATAACTCATATACAGGTTTCTTTTCTTCTCACCAGCCCTTTAATCAGGTTCCTTTCCAACTTCTTACAATTGTGACAAACCATTGATCATTGTTATTAAACAGGATAGAAACTTACTTCATGCTTTTCCTTTTCTAGCCAGAGAGATAAAGATATATGCTTACCATTCAACCAATTGCTTCCAGAGCGGGATGGCACCATAATAACAACAATAATAATAACCTACTGGCAGTTGTGTGTTAAGACCAGGAAGCTGCATCGTGACCTATGAGCAACTTGGAGACTTTCTAATGAAACAGTAGAGTTTGAGGGAGAAAGTTCAGTGAGACACGGGTAATCATGCTCATAGTTTGAGAGAGAACAGTTAATAAAAGATAGAGCCATTGTGACTTCCTGCAATACCAATTTTGTATATAGAATTTTTATCTTGTGAGAGTTTCTGGACATGCTTAAACGGACTCCTTTCTTCTTATTGTTTCTTCCCCTTTCAATACTCACTTCTAACATCTTCCTTTCTTCAACAGCTTGTTTACATGACTCAAAATATCAGCACACTCTAAGGAGTGGCTCTTCTAACTCTAGTCTGAGCACTGATGGTGAGCAGTACAGACGAGTTGTGGCTTCATGATGATCACGTGCTAGGAGGTGGACGGCTCAGTTCCCTTGATCCTCTGCGGTTCCATACTTTGGTATTCAGTTTCAAGGAATAGTTAGAAGAAGAGAAGGTGGCAATGTTCTAGAAACCTTAGGGTTAGAATTTCCAGTATCTTTCCACTGTGAAGTTCCATTCAGGGGTGGAGGTGATACGGGCTGGCATCCAACTTTGCTTCTCTACTCTTAATTAAATGTTGGGCTGTGAGGCTTCCTCTCTTACCCAATCTTGCATGTAGAGATAGTTCAATACTTGGATTTTGTTAATAACCATGATCAAGCATGACATATACAAAACTTGAGGGTGTTTTAGGAAAAACTTATGTCTTCCTGACACTCCTCTCAGAGACTGGGTACAGACAAAAGTGAAATTGAGGGAGATGGAGGAATCCTGCAGAGGAATGACCCTGGATTTTAAAGTATGAGGGATAGTGGATTATAGAAATGTGAAAATTTACCATTGTGATTAATCCATTTTGTATTGTTTGTTGCCATAGTTAGTAATTCTGTTAAATAGTTTCTTCTGCTTCAGTCTCCTTCTAGATGATAATTTTTACCATGCTGCCATCAGCAGAGTAGATTCAGGGTTTCACGGGAGTTAAAGACTCAGGTCAACATTTATCTGTGATCTCCATAAGCCACCAAGCCAACACATCAGTTGCTATGGATTCGGTGTTCTTGGGGATTGATCTTGGTCCAGAGCACATGTCCTATAACAGCTCTCACATATCTGAGTATGATATATTCTATTTGGGAGAACACTGCCATCCTAGCAAATACTTGCAGTTTCTTTTCTGAGAGGTAAAGAGAGAAATTTGCTTATATACTGTCTTAATCAGGGTTTCTATTCTTGCACAAAACATCATAACCAAAAAGCAAATTGGAAAGGAAAGGTTTTATTCAGCTTACACTTTCACACTGCTGTTCATCACCAAAGGAGGTCAGGACTGGAACTCAAGCAGGTCAGGAAGCAGGAGCTGATGCAGAGGCCATGGAGGGATGTTTCTTACTGGCTTGCTTCCCCTGGTTTGCTCAGCTTGCTTTCTTATAGAACTCAAGACTACCAGCCCAGGGATGGCACCATGTGCAATGGGCCCTCCCATCCTTTATCACTAATTGAGAAAACGTCTTCCAGCTGAATCTCATAGAGGCATTTCCTCAAAGGAGGCTCCTTTCTCTGTGATAACTCCAGCTTGTGTCAAGTTGACACACAAAACCAAACAGCACATATACCAATTCTGCTTTTCTCAGGCCCTCTGAGGGGCTGCTCAAATTTAGATTCATTTAAGGATCTATGGACTATGTATTAAGCTATGTCTGGGAATTCAGCAACTAAGAAATGATCCTCTATTAAAAGGCGATCAAAAACAAAGGGATATTTTGTTTGTTTTCTTTTATAATAGGATCCAGTAAATTTACCTATCCATTTGACCTGAGGTTAAGTGCTACTGGGTTCAGGATGCTGGCTACTTATTTGTAGATAAGGAAGTCCTCAGCAACATCTATGCGAGCACTTGAGGCCTAACTATAACAATGCTGCTCTCTATGACTGGTTCCTCTGGGTCTGAAATGAAAGAGCTGATTTTAGGCCTTTGATGGGGGAGAAAGGATTTCCCTCCAGCAATCTAGTAGGCTAATCTTTGGATTTCTTTTCTTTTCCAATACTAAAACCATCCAAGAGCTACAAGATTTTTTTAAATTTAAAAATCTTGAGTTATTTTTAACAAGATCATAATGAGCACTGAATTATTATCATTTCCACACTACACTCTCTCATCTCCAACTTCTCTCACACCACCTCACTCCCTCTCAGATCATGACCTCTTCTTTAAATGTTGTCTCACACACACATGTATATAAATACAGCCATTTAGTGTTACCATTATGTATTTCTGGCTGACCATTTGGGATCGGATAATCTATTAAGTGCTTATTCTTACATAAGATGGATTCACTTTTTCTCAAGAGCCCTTAATTGCTTGTAACACTTTCTCTATCCATAATGGTGTGCCAAATTCATTGTTGAGATGTCAAAGGTTGAGGTCCCAGTCAGAAATAGAAGACATTATCTAATAACCAAAGTCCTGTTCCTCTGCCTTATATAATCCTTCCGTCCCTTTTGCTGAAATAATCCCCTGCCCTTGAGGTGTAGGAGTTGTGCTGTAGATGTGTCAACTAGGGCTGGGAACTCCACAGTCAACTGTTCTCTGTATTTAGACCACTTGTGGATCCCTGTCATTGTTTCTATCTGCTGCAAAAAGGAGTTTCCTTGATGAGGGGTGAGTGCTATACTTACCAGAGAATATAAGGATGGAATAATAGAAAATGGTAGTAGTAGTTTCTTCTCTATGCTCCGGGACCTCACCAGTCATGGGTATTGGCTAGTTTTTCAGTACCAGGCATGACTTTTCTCCTCATGGGTGGGCCTTAAGTCCAATTATGTAGTTGTTGATTCCCTTATCCAAAGTATACACGACACAATTACACTCTTTGTAACATCTTGCGTGGTGGTCCTTGTTGTGGTCCACAAGCATCTCAGCTGGGTAGGGCTATTCTTTCTTTCTTGCATAGGTTGGCAGCTTGCACAGACAGCATCTTCTAAGTTGGTGAAAGCTAGGCTTCAGGCAAGAAGCCTCCAGGTTATTTCTTGCTCAGTTCCTCCAAGTTCTGTGTTTGAAATGTGTGGTGTCATCAGCAACAGGGTCTTAGTTTCAAGTTCTGAGAAATAATGACAGGCAAGCGCAGACAATAGCTTACATATTTTTCTTTCAAATATCTTTGGCTCCCTTGACCAACAACTATTTTCTTTCTCTCATCTCTCCATCTCTTCTCTCTCTCTCTCTCTCTCTCTCTCTCTCTCTCTCTCTCTCTCTCTCTCATACACACACACACACACACACACACACACAATTTCTACCTCCCTCATCCTCTGTATTGGCCTCTGTTCTTTCTCAGTCAAATTTCACTACCCATATTTTTAATCTATTTAATATTTGGCAATTTCATATATCTATATAACATATTCTAACGATGCTTTCCCTTTACCCTCTCCTTAAAGCCTTTCCACCTCCTTGAGCTGCTTAGCCCAACAAACTTCCCTCCTGGTATTATGTCTTTTTTGTTTTGTTTTGTTTTGTTTTGTGGTCCACTGAGTTTAACAAGGGTGCTTTGAGCATGGGCCCAGAGCTAGCTCCTAGAGCACAAACAACTTGCAAGTGGTTACACCACTAAAGAAAATGTCTCTTTTTTTGCAACCATTAATTTCTAAAGCTCTCCAGAAAGGAGACAGGTCATGTAAGTCCCTTTTCCAACTATGAGTGAATTTTGATCAACATAATCCTGTGCAGTTCCTAGGCAGACAACTGTAGTTACTTGGTGTAAAATGAATTATTTTTAATATAAATGTAAGTAGTGGTTTAATATGGTGGCAGCTAGTCCCCAAATACCACACAGAGAAACCAAGATTTATTTCAAGCTGCACTTCGATAGCTGGGCAATATTGATTTATATCAACTTCCTATGCTAATATGGCTACAAGATGTGAGGGCAGAGAAATCAACATTTGAATTGTAGAAGAATAATTTTTATGTATGTGTATATAATATACATATATAAATAATATTCTACGCATGCTTGCCATTTTACACTGTTTACAAAAAAATTATGCTTACAGCTGTGAGTTTGTAAGTGTAATGATCATGTGAAACCCAGAAGACAGTTTCTCATGGCCTTCCTCTACATTGTCTGGCATTAAATTCTTTCTTTAGTTCACTCAGAAACTTGTTGAAGTTTCCACTATACCTTGCTTGAGCTGGAAGTTTTTTAAATTTACTTTCTGTTTGTTTTTGTGTAAGACCATTAGGAACAAGAATGTCATTCCTCAAGTCTTAAATCTCATACAAGAAACCTATGGAGAGAGATCTGTTTTTAGTGAATCTGTCATTCCAAAAGACCATAGGCAATAATTTAAAGACATGTGGCTGCTATGTGTCACAGACGAGCAGATTCCTACTCATGGAAAGGGACAGAATGTTCATCCTCTTCAGTTCAGACTATGCATAGTAAGCACTTTAGATTGTTTTGAGGTCCCTTTGACGTCAGACTAGTTTAAATTAGGGCTCTTGCCTGTATCGGTAGAAATGGATTCTGGCTTTACTTAACAAAAAGCAATTAGTGAAATGAAGTCATCGTATAGCCTAAAAATCAATAAAAAAGGCTGGAAAACCAAACTCTGAACACAGGCAGAGGCCACAGAAAGCTGGTGCTTGGAGCAGATAGTTTGGATAATGGTGCAACTGACTCAGGAAACTAAACAAAATGCTGATGCCTTTACCTCTCTGGTCCTGAACTACTTCAGGCAGCAAGTCTACGGTGCAATTATTGATTTAAACATTTTGTTTTGCATTTGCCAGGTATGAACATTGTATTTGCTATATCCAGCACAAATGGAGACTGAAACCTAAACTGTTGTAATATTATAGGAAATAAGAGCAGCCTCTACCATATCTCAACATATTTTTAAATTATAACAATAATCTATAGCAGTGATAACATAAAAGTCACATCAATCTAAATCATTCTCCCATATATAGCAGAATATGTAATGCGATTGAGATCATCTGAGGTTTCATTTGATCAATTACATAATGAATACTTTTGAATATTTAGCAAACTAGGGCATCCAAGACCTGTCAATACAAATAATGTTAAAATTGAGCATTCTCCTACAATGGGGACATGTCACTAAATTATAGGATGTATAGAATATATAAAATTATGTCAGAACAGATGTGTTGGTCTTCAGGTCATGGTCACTTTAGTGAGTGACAACCAGTTGTACTTGGTAGGATCTCCAAAGGAAAGCAACAGAAAAGTCTGTGCAGAGAACTCTTGGATCTCAGTTGATACGCTTAATTTTGGAACTGAAATATGAAACAATTTGTGTCAATGATAAGTAAATGTTTAGTAGCAAAGACATTCCTATGGATAAGATATGAGAGGCATATGAATGTGAAGGGCATGATTGTTACATACTTTAATATTCAGAAGGTTGGAGAGTCACATTTTACTTTTTTTTTTTAAAGTTTATTCTTCTCTGATATACCCACCTCCTCCTGAGCTCACTCCTCTTCCATTTCCATTCAGAAAAGGGCTTGTCTCCCAAGGGTATCAACAAAATATGGCATATCAAGTTCCAATAAGACTAGACACATACCCTCATATTAAGGCTGAATGTGGCAACCCAAAAATAGTAGGACAAAGGCTCCACTATGAGGCAAAAGACTCAGAGACAGACCTGCTCCCACTGTTAGGCGTAACACAAACAGAGAGGGCCTAGGTGAGGGACAATCACAGTTTGAAAGTTTCCTTTTACTCTTGAGAGAATCTTAACAGCCATACATAGATGGAACTGAACCCCATATCAAGTTTTATATCTAATCCAAACATCTGAAATATTTCATGTCCTAATGTCCTATGCCACACTAAGATATAAAACAGAAGTTTCATGTGATTCCTCTTCCTCCAAAAGAATGAAAATACTTTTTTCTGCTTAAAATGATGAAATCGCATTATGAAACTTTGCATTAATCAATATTTCCAAAGTTCAGTCATTACAACATAGAAGTTGGTCCTGAAATAACATCATCTTATGCTCTCATAAAATTAAGTGGGACTAAGGAATCCATTTATGTAGACATTTTTTTGCCCTTTCCTCTTCCTCCCTATGAATATTTTCTTTTGCAAATAATTTTCTGTATAATAAAAGTTTAAAAGGCCATCTCCCATCCTATTAAACAGATACTTGTCCCATATGCTGAGTAAGGCTACTTCCAATGACCCTTAAAGAAAGGAGGGAGAAGGTGTCTGCATATTTACATATTTAAATCTTATAGTTTATCATATAATATGGTGCTGTTTGTCAATATGTTTTTGATTTACAATTGCATGAAAGGCACAAAAGCTAGCTGTGATTATTCCTGGTGAGTAGAGTTGTGAGATAAGGAAATGATTTGGGGCAAATCAAATGTAGTATGTTATAATTTAAGCACTAGTACTACAGAAGACACGGGTGATCTGGTGGCACATGCCTGTAGGTATTTAGGACACTTTGTGATGCAAAGAGACAAGCATGAGAGGAAGGTTGTGGTGATTTAAGTTAGTAGAGGTATGAGGTGACATGTTCCAGACAAAGGGAATAGCATATATAGGTCTGAAGCGAGAAAGATCATACCATTAAGTCAAAATTAAAGGTGTCCCAAGGGAGAAATATAATGTGATTTGTCTGAAGATATGACAGGACTTAGACCACACAGGTCTTGGGGTTTTGCTGAGGCATTTGAAGTTGACCTAAGAGCACAAGAAAGCCATTGAAGGTTTTTAATTGCAGGTTATTATTTTCATCTTAAATGATAGCCCTGGCTACAGAATAAAAATCAGATTGTAGAGAGAGCACAAGGCAGCAGGAGATACGCTACTGAGGTGGTACAGTTGTTACACTGAGGGCAGCAATGGGAGCTTGAAGCTAGGAGCTGAGTAAAGTAGTCCCACGGCTTTATGTAAAGGACACAATAGTGGCCTTCATGTTCTGGGTTCTTGGGTGTATGGTGACGACCATTACACGATGTGGACTCTTGAGAGATGCCCTCAGCTTCTGAAGTGGACCTTCTTTATTGCTGGAATTTAAATATCGGGGCTATCATATATTAATTTCTTTTAAATTAAAATAATTAAAATATAATCATATCATTTACCCCTTCTCTTTTTCTCAATCCATATCTTCTCCTCCCACCCCTCTCTCATCCTCTCTCTCTTTATTAGTGTTATATATTATATAAAAGTATATAAAATAGTCAATTAATATATAAAGGTATATATAATGCAATTATATATATATATATTTATTAGTGTTTTATATGTGTGTGTGTGTGCGTACGCGCACATGCGCGCACAGGCACATACACATACGCATACATATATAAACATAACCAGTCTAGTCTGTTTAGTGTTGCTGTGTATCTGTGCTTTCATGACTGGCTACTTGCAATTAGATATTGAGTTAGGGTGCTGAACTCCCTCCCTTTCACTATTCTGAAGTTGTCTGTAGACATTCCCGTGTGACCCCCAGCTCATTTCTAGGAGACAAAAATCTCACAACAGAAACCCTAGTCTTCTGGCTCACATATTTTTTCTTTCCCTCTTGCGTGGCTGAGTCAGGTGAAGCAGCTGTGCTATAGACGTTCCACTGGGGCTAGACACCACAAGATCAAGTATGCTCTCACGTTGACCAGGTGCAGTTGTAGTTTTCTGTAATGGTCTCTGTCTCGGTCTTCTTTGATAAGGGGAGAGAGATACACATATCTGTAGATTTAAGAATAAGCTTAGAATGCAGTAAAGATTTATGCTGGTCTTAAAAAGGTGTTCATGATAAGTTCTCCTTTAAGATCAGTGATCCCACGAGACCTAGGTATAATACATATATGTGCCCTTGGTTACCTCTTAAAGGTGGCTCTCTTGTCTTCCTTTTACACGGTATGTGTAGGGTGAAAGTTTTTTATAGCCCGGCAAATATATTGCATTGCAGAACATTTTAAAAATATATGCGTTCTGATGGGTATAGAAAAATTGCTTTCCTGCAGTTTTAATTAATATGTAACACCATGATACTACTTTGTCCCTATTGTTAGAACTAAGCCAGAATGGAAGAGGGGTCTGAACTGAGAGAACTTTTGATTTTCTAAAGAAAATGTGAGAGAAAAATGAGTTAATATTGGAAATTGAAAATCAAAAAGACAAACTATAGAGACAGATTAATAAACCAGAAGTTATCAACATTGTATTTGAAATATTGCAGATTTCATGGCCACAGTTGGAAACTGGGTCATTTTGCCCTCACTTTTCCTTGGGTTTATGTTTTCCTTCTTCTTACGCATTTAAAGCACATCAATTATAGCCCGTTAATGCTTTTGTTGGCTCATGTTACTTCTGTCTGCATCTGTTTTTTACTAATTGCCTTTTTTTGTAATTAAGCCACAGATTTCATTATTTTTGCTTGCATAGATCTTTTTATTGGATGCCAGAGAATGAAATATTTACATTGTTGCCATTTTTAAAAATAATTATTCCTTTAAATACAACAAACTTGTTGTAGTAGGCAGTTAAGCTACTTGGAAACAGATGGATCACATTGAGAACTACCTCTAAGCATTGCTAAGATGGTCACATGTCAACCTTAATGACCAGGCTAACTTAGCCTAACTACTAGGCAGATGATTTTCCAAGAACACTGCCTAATACCCTGTGTATTAGGCAACTCTAATTGAAGTCCGCACACTGCCTCAGAATGCTGGATGTGCTGGTGTTTTCTGTATTTTCTAGCTCTTCTACCCCAGCCAATGTGTAGTTACTTTTAACACTTGTACAAATCAGAACATAGATAGTGTCTGGAATTCCCAGCTCTGATGCTTCTAAGATCTGCAAATCGATTGCTTGATGCTCTGCCGGTTGCAGGATGCAACTCATTTCTTTTACCCAATGTGGTAGATTTACTGAAGCATGTCTGACAGACTGTGGGAACAATGATGGCCATTTCTATTGTTAGATTCTTTAAGTGCTGGGCTCCTATCTTGGATATACTCTTGTTTTCTCTTGAATAACACCTCTGTGGAGAACAAAGGACTTATGGTTTAGTCTTCTTCAATGACTGCAGGCAGTGTCTCTGATTATAGTTCAATTACCTGCTTATCAGAAAATCTGAGCCGGAAGTATCCAAATAGTCCTTTCCTAAGAAGATAATGTGAAATACAAACCTATGCTTTTTAAAATACAGAGGCTCTAACTTAATTTATCATGTAGCAATAGACAATGAGGGTCTTAAGCAATATTGGTGCAATGCAAAGAAGCACATCTGTAAAAGAAACTGGAATCCTGAGAGGGCCTTTGTAATTGGTAGTCAGCATCATGAAGAGTATCAGTGAGAATCTAAAGCACCACAGATAAGCTTTTCTTTAAGTTCATTTGAAAAATGCTTATGTTTAACAATTTGCTAGTGTAATAGACATATATTCTATGTTCTTTGTCTAGGATTTTTGCTTTTTTTGTATGTGTTACATGTAGTGTGTGTGTGGGTGTGTGTGATCTATTGCGTTTGTGCCTGTACTCACACACACATACCTAAAAAAGAGTCAGAAGATACCAGATATCTTCATCTATTTCTGTCTGCCTTATTGCTTAATGACAATCAAAATGACATTGATCTTCAAGGGTTCACCATGCTTGGGTTACATACATCAACACCATGCCTGACTTCTTCATGTGATTTCAGGCCGGAACACAAATTCTATCCTTTGTGCTTGCATGGAAAATGTTTATATCCACTGAGCCATATCTCCAGTCCCTTCATTCAGATTCCGCCAATGATATACTCTTTGTAGCCATAGTTTAATATCAAACTGAGAAATTGACATGACATAGTATTAAATAAGTTATAGATTCCCACCTCCTTTTCACCAATATGTGTGTGTATGTGTGTGCATGCATTTGTGTGTGCATGTGTGAGTGGCTGCAGGTGTGTATGTGACTATTTCTATGCCATTTTCTTGCTTTTTGATTCATTTTTAATTTTATTTTTTGTACTGAGAATGTCACATGTAAAAATATAATATAATGTAATATAGTCATGTGTTACAGACACATAATTCCTTTTTTTGCCTCTACTCCTTTTTGGTCAGAAATACAACTGCTGCTTTCATCAGCTTGGTTTATGGGTGTTGAACAAATTGTTCCTTAAGTTTTTCCAGTGTATGTCATCCTGAGTGAGGTGACCCAATCACAAAAGAACACACATGGTATGCACTCACTGATAAGCAGATATTAGCCCAGAAGCTTGGAATACCCAGGAAACAATTCACATATCAAATGATGCCCAAGAAGAAGGAAAGCGAGGCCCCTGGTCCTAGAAAGGTCAGTGCAACAGTGTAGGAGAATACCAGGACAGGGAAGCAGGGAAGGGGTGGATTGGGGAACAGGGGAGGGATGAGGGCTTATGGGACTTTCTGGGAGGGGGGATCTAGGAAAGGGAAAATCATTTGAAATGTAAATAAAGAATATATTGAATAAAAAATAAATAAATAGATAAATAAAAAGTTTCTCCAGTGTACACATAGGTGAGAGGCTAAATCCAGTGATTTGAGGAGGGTAGTTGTATACACCTGGAATAATCTAACTAATGTTAGATGGACAGAGACTAGGCTAGTCAGAATTGATGAGTTCTGGCATCAGTAAATGAAATGGAGAGCAATCAAGAATGGTAAGAAATATTGTTTGGGCTTTCCAACATATGAGCACATGCATGCATGTGCATATGCATACACACACATTTTACACACACACACACACACACACAAACACACACACGAAAAAATTATAGAATCAGTCTTTTGAGCAACTTGGAAAGGGGCAGATATAGCTTCCCTGTGGAGAGAAAATAGATACTTTAAAACAGGAGAAAAATGACAATGCTTTAAAACATGCATTCAAAAATTGTTTACCATGTTTCCCTTTGACTATGAGCTGAATATCGTGATTTCTTTAATACTCAAAGCCTGTGGTAGAGGTTATGGGTCACTTCTCTTGAAGTTATAAAGCAAATACTCTGGCTTCTTCTTTGCGTAGATTCTCTCTGACAGCGAACACATGTGTATGTGTTTGGCAACCTTATGGGAGAAACAAATGTAGCAATCTGTGTGCCCAGCTCTAATTCTACTTAACTGTTCTGAAACTAGGTGGGCAGTGGTGGCGCACGCCTTTAATCCCAGTACTTGGGAGGCAGAGGCAGGCAGATTTCTGAGTTCAAGGCCAGCCTGCTCTACAGAGTGAGTTCCAGGACAGCCAGGACTACACAGAGAAACCCTGTCTCAAAAAAAAAAAATATCATCATCATCATCATCATAATAGTATAATAATAATAGAAAATAAAATACCCCCTTCTTTAAGAATGTTATTGCTAGGCTGAGAAAGAAATTAGGGAAATGACCCCCTTCACAATAGCCACAAACAGTATAAAGTATCTTGGGGTGACTCTTACCAAACATGCGAAAGATCTGTATGACAAGAACTTCAAGACTCTGAAGAAGGAAATGGAAGAAGACCTCAAAAAAATGGGAAAACCTCCCATGCTCATGGATCGGTAGAATCAATATAGTTAAAATGGCCATTTTGCCTAAAGCACTATACAGATTCAATGCAATACCCATCAAAATCCCAACTCAATTCTTCACAGAGTTAGAAAGAGCAATTATCAAATTCATCTGGAACAACAAAAAACCCAGGATAGCTAAAACTATTCTCAGCAACAAAAGAAAATCTGGGGGAATCAGTATCCCTGACCTCAAGCAATACTACAGAGCAATAGTGTTAAAAACTGCATGGTATTGGTACAGTGACAGGCAGGAGGATCAATGGAACAGGATTGAAGATCCAGAAATGAACCCACACACCTATGGCCACTTGATCCTCGACAAAGAGGCTGAAAACATCCAATGGAAAAAAGATAGCCTTTTCAACAAATGGTGCTGGTTCAACTGGAGGTCAGCATGCAGAAGAATGCGAATTGATCCATCCTTGTCTCCTTGTACTAAGCTCAAATCCAAATGGATCAAGGACCTCCACATAAAGCCAGACACTCTGAAGCTAATAGAAAAGAAACTGGGGAAGACCCTTGAGGACATCGGTACAGGGAGAAAGTTTCTGAACAGAACACCAATAGCGTATGCTCTAAGAGCAAGAATTGACAAATGGGACCTCATAAGGTTACAGAGTTTCTGTAAGGCAAAGGACACCATCAAGAGGACAGATCGGCAACCAACAAATTGGGAAAAGATCTTCACCAATCCTACATCAGATAGAGGGCTAATATCCAATATATATAAAGAACTCAAGAAGTTAGACTCCAGAAAACCGAACAACCCTATTAAAAAATGGGGTACAGAGTTAAACAAAGAATTCTCACCTGAAGAACTTCGGATGGCGGAGAAGCATCTTAAAAAATGCTCAACTTCATTAGTCATTAGGGAAATGCAAATCAAAACAACCCTAAGATTTCATCTTACACCAGTCAGAATGGCTAAGATTAAAAATTCAGGAGACAGCAGGTGTTGGAGAGGGTGCGGAGAAAGAGGAACACTCCTCCACTGCTGGTGGGGTTGCAAATGAGTACAACCACTCTGGAAAGCAGTCTGGCGGTTCCTCCGAAAACTGGGCACCTCACTTCCAGAAGATCCTGCTATACCACTCTTGGGCATATACCCAGAGGATTCCCCACCATGTAATAAGGATACATGCTCTACTATGTTCATAGCAGCCCTATTTATAATTGCCAGATGCTGGAAAGAACCCAGGTATCCCTCATCAGAAGAGTGGATGCAAAAAATGTGGTATATCTACACAATGGAGTACTATTCAGCCATTAGAAACAATGAATTCATGAAATTCTTAGGCAAATGGATGGAGCTAGAGAACATCATACTAAGTGAGGTAACCCAGACTCAATAGGTGAATCATGGTATGCACTCACTAATAAGTGGTTATTAACCTAGAAAACTGGAATACCCAAAACATAATCCACACATCAAATGAGATACAAGAAGAAAGCAGGAGTGGTCCCTGGTTCTGGAAAGACTCAGTGAAACAGTATTTGGCAAAACCAGAACGGGGAACTGGGAAGGGATGGGAGGGAGGACAGGGGAAGAGAAAGGGGCTTACGGGACTTTCGGGGAGGGGGGGCTAGAAAAGGGGAAATCATTTGAAATGTAAATAAATTATATCGAATAAAAAAAAAAGGAAAAAAAAGGAAAAAAAAAAGGAAAAAAAAAGGAAAAAAAAAGAATGTTATTGCTAAAAAGTGTTCTGAAACTATAGTCTTTGCCAAAAGTTTGACGACAATCTTCTTAGAGACCTTTAGCCAGAAAGAATGAGCTCAGACACTCCTAGACTCCTTAGAAGCTGTCACATTGTGTTTATTATTTTAAACTGTTAAGCTTGCTCTTCTACACTGTAACTGCTGTACTCCTGAAGCCTGTCTCATCTGCTTTGTAATTTCTAGCTGTGTTATCTTATGTTCTATCCTTCAGGACTTTGGTCAACTCCTTCCTGTTCTGAATATTTGTTTCTGGGTGGTGGAAAAAAGGGAATTATAGGGCTTATTTCACATGCTCTTTTTCTTTTTTTGCCCTGGACTGTTTGTGCTTTAACAGTATGGAAACTATATTTTTCACATTGTTTTCCTGTTTTCTTTTTTAATTATTATTTTTAAAACTTTATTTTGTGTAAAAGTGTGTGTGTGTGTGTGTGTGTGTGTGTGTGTGAACACACATTTCAGAGGATGATTTCAGAAGCTGATTCCATCCTTCTGCCATTCGGATCCAAAAAGTGACCTTAGGTCCTCCTCACTCAGGCTGGGCAGCAGGTGCCTTTACCTGCTGACCCATCTACATCCTGACTCTTGTCTAATTCATCGATGTCTGAGATAAAATATGGCCTGTACAATTCTACCATGGCTAGAAACAGTTTAAGCTGTGATCTCAGTTTAGACGTGAGTTTTATGGAGAGCTAATACCCTCTTGGAGTCCAGTAAAAGAGTTCTTTGTATTTTCTCAAGATTTTAAATCTTGCCCCCGCACCCCCCTCCCCGAGAGGCAAACATTTAAGGTTAGCTTTATGCCGTGAGAAGCACAGTGCTAGTGATGAAAGAGAATAAGAGATTTTGGAGGCAGAAAAGTCAGTTCTGCATATAGAGCACCCAGGCTACAAAATGCAACAGACGAACACCCTGGGCACATGCGCAGTTGTATCTTCTTGCACCCAAGCTGAACAGTCAAGCTTGCCTCCCTCTGTGTCCTTGCTCTGAGAACACAAAAGCACTGCTTTGCACTGACTCTAGCTACTGTCTGATGAAATAAGTAGCAACCAGTCATAATCAACACATTTCCCGGCTGTCCCCTCCCTGCACCGCCCTCCTGCCCCTGCTGCAATCCCCTGTCCCTGTTCTGACCTGCACGCCATTGACCGCCCCTCTCTTCTCTGTTTCACCATTTTACTGAGTCCTAAATCAGATTCGTTCTTTCTTTTACGTTCATATACACAAATCAAATCCACTCTCACTGATACTCATAAAACTCTCTTCTAGTTAGAGCTCAGGCATTTCCCACACACCTTTTCTCTCTAAGGTTTGTTTTGTTTCTCAGCCAAACACATCAAGTTGATAGTAGCATATAGGCAGCTAGAACTATCATTAATTCTAGGCTCAAGGAGTTGAAATTTGGATAAAATAACATCTTGGACATTTCAGGAGGATTAGGATTGTTATTCAGTGTAGGTCATTAACTTAATCAGGATATTGTGGATAGGCAAAAGAAATGGCGACCTTTGGAAATGTAATAGTTGGTAGAAGAAATAAATGTGCAAGTCATTCCAATGCAAATTAATTTGTAGAAGTGTTTGACCATGTATAAAATAAGTGACATGAGTATTCAATGTAAGGAAGCAAAGCTGGCTGAAATGCAGGTAGATATTCCTGCATTTATTAAATAATAATAAACCTTTTCCATGAAGGCTTAGTAGAGATATTCTAATCGTAGGAAAGCACCAAAGTAGGCATGGAAACTTGACACTGACCTTCAGCACATCTAACTTTAAAAATACAGTTCACACTCCAATAGGCATTACATACTTTAATACACATGCCCCTTGGAACTTTATTTTCGTGTTGTTAAAGTCAATGTAGAAATCCGTAAGATCTGCGTTTTAGCGGAAGTAGCTTCCATCCCCATAATTTCTACCGCCCTTCAGCATCAGCCTTCCCTGCTTAGTTTAATCTGTATAACTGGGGTTTGTGAAAAGAAGCCACAGGTTCCCAGGCAAGTCTCTGAGCACTCAAACCCTAGTTACTCCAATTTTAGAGATTTTACAAGGTAAGTTTGATAACAATCGTAGCGAAATGCTGCTGCTACAGTAGAATGTTTTCATGTCCGTTTTAAGACTGTGGGCTATCCAAAGCATTAAAGGACCAAGCTTATTCAAACAATCCAAATAAACTGCCTTTGAAATAAGACCTTCTGCCTCCTTGAAAGGCAAAGTTACTACCTTTGAAACTAGGAGCCGAAGATAAAACAACAAAGAATTTGGGAAGCCATTCTCAGCGATTTTTTTTTTTTTTTTTTTTGGAACATATTGGCATTAACTCTTGGTGTCATGCCTTGTGTAGAGGATTGAAATAGTGGGTTGGATTTATCACCCTCGAATCGGATTGAAAGTTTCTATATGACTGTGAGAGAGTTGTGGGCTCCAGCAGAGGAAGAGGGATTTGAGATCTAAACGGACAGAAACATCAAGTATGTACACACAAGGAAAGGAGGCAAGGTGTTCTCACCTGGTCTAAGAGCTTTAGAATTTTACTCCAAGAAAAGGAGGGAGAGGAGGAGGAGGTGGAAGAGAAAGAGGAGAGAAACACAGATGAATGGGGAGCCAAGGAGAGTTGGGATAGAGGCCTCTAAAATCTCAGTGGTGTCTGTCTTGGGAACCTGAGTCAGTATGCTCCTTGAGAGACTTTATTACCTCCAGAGTTGGTTCTTAGGCACTGTAGACCGATCAAAGAATTCTGGTACACAGGCCACAGCTCCATGCTCAAATCTGCTTTCTGTGTTGGGCAGACAGGGACGAGACTGGACAGAGGAGGAGCCAGAAAGGGAGGATGGGAAGGGAAGGAGAAGGCGGCTACCTGAGTTTACCTAAATCACAGCCCCTAGTGACTGGCAGAAGGTGGGTGGGGGATGCAAATTAGGTCTTTTCGAATGGCCAATCAGGAGTCTGGTGAGGGGATTTGGGTCCCCCCCACCACCACCACCAACCAACCTTGCCCAGCCTGAGAGCACGTGTGGGGTGTTCTGGGACCTTTGTCCCGCAACATCACGCTTGGCGGGCACCTCCGGGTCCCCCATTCTGGTCTGACCCGCCTGATTCTCCCCGCTGCTCCACACCCCCTTTGCAGAGCGCTTACTCACCCGCCCCCTCCCCCGGCCACCCCTCTCCGCGCTGCGGCGTCCCGGGGAGAGTGCAGAGCTCTGCAAACGCAAGCAGTCCTAACTCGTGCGCCCGCCACGCTCCGCGCGGGTGCGGGCAGAGAGCCTGGGCTGGGATTGTACTGCTCCGCTGGTCCGGAGGCCGCCCTGCCTGCCGCCCCGCGTGCCTCCTGGCTCTTGGCTGACTGCGGGACCGTCCCGCGGGGCTCCAGCTGGGCCTGGAAACTCCTGCACTGTTCAGAGCACCGAAAGTCGACTCATCACCTAATTCGCCTGGGAGCTGGAGCTTAGAGAGCCAGGGCGCTGCTGGGCGCTGCTGGGCGCTGCTGGGCGCCGCTGGCCGCTCCTCCCCACCCCAGCCCCGCCCGGGCTCTGGGAGTCACACAGTTTGCCCCCCCTCGCCCCCCACCCCTGGCAGACAAAGGGCCTGGGCACAGTCGCCGCCTGGCCGCCGGCGCCCCGGGGAAGCTGCTGCGTGCGCTGTGGAACGCGCGGGAGGCGCGCGCCGTGGAGATGGGCCCGGAGATGCGCCTGGCTCGCATCTGCTGCTGGTGCTGCCTCCTCTACCAGCTAGGCTTCCTGTCGCACGGAACCATCTCAGGTACGTTCTAGAATGACTTTCCAGTTTCCTCTCCAACTTGGCCAGTATGGATCCAGGGCACACAGGAAGGCAGAGCTGGCGCATCCCGCGGTGCGTGTGTTGAACAGAGCTCTGTAGATAGTGGTGAAACAGCTTGCGGGGCAGATGAGCAGGTCAGGATCATAAGCGAACCGCACTTCTCTTGGCCATATTTTAGCATCTGTAAAAAGATCTACCACCACCCCTCATCCTAAGTAAATGTTTCAAAGCTGTGTTTACAGTACCTGGAAGGAAAGCCGGGAGGCGTACCGTGTGTTACTTTTCAGATTATGCTTAAGTTCTCACTGGTTTCAGTTAGCATATGCTAAACTATCACCACTACACACTTTTATTTTGAAAATGCCAAGGTCTGTAAAACTTCGTTGCTTGCAGGAGTTTCAGGAGCGAGACGGGTGGTCTCGCTTTCCTGCAAGCATGTGGTATCTGTATGGACCTTGTGCCTGATTGCTTGCATGATTGGCACTGTGGAACTTTAAGCCCGCACCCATCTACTTCATCCGCAGGGCTGCAGCTCACCCCGGATCTCCAGGAATGGGAAGTCGTGTTTCCTGCACTCTGGCGCCGGGAGTCGCTGAACGCCACGGGCCTCAGCGGGGGCAGAGCAAACCCGGGATCGGGGCGCAGCGCTGGGGGCAGCGGCCGGGGGCAGGTTTCGGGCAGCTCGCGCGAGGTGCGCTCAGTGGCCCGGGCGCCCCTGGAAGAAGCCACCGGAGGCCAATCTGAGCCCTGGTTCGCGTCTCCCCTGCAGTCAGGTACTGAGGACGAGGAGGAACTCGAGTCTCAGGAGCTGCCTCGGGGATCCAGCGGGGATACCGCCCTGTCCTCGGGAGCCCCTGCCTCGTGGCAGCCTCCTCTGCCCCCGAAACGGCCCTCGTCCCCGCCCCCTGCCCAGAAAGAGGAACCCAGCACCGAGGAGGTGCTGTTGAGGATCCCGGCCCTCTCCAGGGACTTGTACCTGCTGCTCCGGAGGGATGGCCGCTTCCTGGCGCAGCGTTTCGCAGTGGAACAGTGGCCCAAACCAGGTCCCGATCCCACCCGTACAACGGCTGACCCTCGCCCTCCCATGCCACCAGACGCGTCCTGCTTTTACACCGGGACAGTGCTGCGCCATCCTGGCTCTCTGGCCTCTTTCAGCACCTGTGGAGGTGGCCTGGTAAGCGTTCTGCTTCCCCAGTTCTCCATTCCATCCTGTATTTAATTCATCGGGCTGATTTGCATGCACCTCCTCCTCCATTCTTTCTCCTATTTCTCTGAACTTACTTTGACACCTCCAGGGTGCTCCAGTGAACCACAAGTCTTACTATATAGAAGGAGTTTTCAAGCACACTGTGAATTTCTTTGGGTTTCTGCCTTTCTATTGCTTATCAGTGGTTCAACTTCTGTTTGATCTCTTGAGTATCTAAAACGTGTCCACCATATGGTGTGTCTGAATAGTTTGAAATTAAATGGATCCGCTCCATGCTGAAGCCTTTCTATATTTGTTCCCACTCTCAGTTCATCATCTCTCGTTTTTATAGGTTTATCGTTGTCGTTTGTTTGTTTTTAGTGTTCTACTGCAAAACGGTCAGAACAGTTCTCTGGGAATTATATTCTGACAGGTGCTTGGAATCTATACGTATTCAGAACACATTGTAGACAAGTCCAATGCAAAGGTGATCAATCTAAAACTGCTGACAATTCTGGAATCCCACCAGCAGAGGGCTTTGGTTTAAACTGTCCCCCCAACCCCCCTTTTCCCCCTCTCAAGCTATTGGACAATATTCTCCTTTCCTTTCATCTCTCGATTCCATGTTGGAAAGTATCAAGGTGGAATATTTTCCTAACACCCCTGTTGGGAAAGTCAAAGGAACTCTCTCTACCTTTGTCTACCACTTGACCTTCTTTCTCCCTGGCTTGACCAAGTCGGCTTCCTAAGTCGGCCTTCACTATGTGTGGGGGTGGGTATAAACATATAGATGACAAACTGTCCATTTTAATGTGTCTTATACGTTCAGTTCAGTGGCAGTAACTGTATTTATCTTGTGCTTTTTTCCCCCACCACAACAACCCCTTTATTAAAATAAGGCAGAACTCGTCTTGAAAATCACCCTGTGAGTTGTGGCTCCCTTGTCATTGCTCTTCAGAGGGAGCCCTTGATGGATGGCTGTAGGAACAAGTGTAAAAGCTACCAGATGCCGTGGATGTGGATGAAAATCCCAACAAATGACAGTCAAAGCCATGGAATGTAAGAGAGGGAGAGGGAGAGAGAGTGCAGGGGAGAGAGAGGAAGAGAGTGGGGAGAGGGAGGGAGAGAGAGAGAGAGAGAGAGAGAGAGAGAGAGAACAAGACTGGAAACTTTTACCTCCGTCTCCAAAGGTCTCACAACTGAATGTTGTGAACTGTTGGACAGGGCTATATTTTACCAGTGGGGGAACATTCGAATATGGGTATTTTAGGGATGACTGAGAAGGTGGCTTGGAAAAATGACACGAAAACCTTTGAAAATGTTTTCTGTGGAACTGATACTTGAACACCTCAGCAGGGTAAACATTTTGTGGGGGTTTCATTGTCTGCTAGCTTTCGGCTGGGGATTAAATAATTACGTATAGAATGTTCCCGGTGTGGTAAGAGCCGTAGGGGGACAAAGCGTTTCACTGTATCGAGACTTGGGCTGTGGGTCAGATTTTCCAAATGAGCTATGCCCTCTCACCGTACTTAAGGGAGCAAAGTCAGAACCATGAGTAGGTTTTTCATGGGCTGAATAGGAGTTTGACATTCCTCCCTGTTTATCATGTTGGAATTTTGCTCCCTTTTCCTACTTGCCCCACAAGTATATACTCTGAACTGGGCAGTCTTTGTTATTGAAGAGAACTGACGTTGCCAGCAATACAGTATAGCAGTCAGACTTTGAGTCAAAATGTAGGCAAATAGCCAAGAAGGTAGGGTTGCTACTCCAACCCCCATGCTGGCCCCCTCCCTCATGAGCTCCTGGATTGGGGAAGAGAGGATAATTTGTGATATTGACCCTACCTTTGGCTTCCTCCCTGATTAGAAGTTCCTTACCTCTCTCATGGGGGGGGGGGGATGAGATTCTTAAATGATTGAATTAAAATCTGAATGGTCAGCTTTATGGATACTAAGTGTATTCTCGATCCGTGTTAAGGGATAGAATAACCTGTCTTCAGAGATGTCGTATGCAAATGGATGTGACAATGAGGAGTCTTGAAGTAAAGACATGCCATCTTGAGGAGTCAAATGTCATGACAGAGCTTAAAATTCCTTGCCCAAGGAAAGGAAAGCCTCAGTAGGGAAGATGGGGCTAGCTTTCTAATGTCCAGAAATTTAAATGGGTTCCTAAGAATGGGGAGATACTCTTCAGCCACCTAATAGCCAAGGAGTGTTTCAGGTAGAGGGTAGAGGGGCAGGCCTTGACAGAGCCTGTAAAGGAAATGCACAAAACAAACCTTTGTATCTAGAAATAGAAGACCTTGAAACGACCACTGAGATTAGACCTCTGAAGTGTCATCTACTACAATATGGGCCTTGCCTGGCTAAACTGAGGAGTTTAGACTACACGACTGCTTGTCCTGCAGCACTTATGGGAGATGCTGTCATGTAGAGGGTGGGCTATCTTCACACCTGCCAGCCTTTACTTTGTAACAAGCATTGTTCTCCATCAGCAAAGGCTTGCTTCCTGTGAGTTGCTTAGAGGAAGACAACTCACCAGGTGTCCAGGTATTCCCCTTCTCCATAAGGAGCTTGGACTGTTAGCTACTACTTAACCATATGCTTGAAATACCTCCTCTGTTATTACATATTTTAAAAGATTTGAAAATTAGAATAAAAGGAAAAGTGTTGTCAGCTGCCTAATGTTGTAAAGAACTTACTAAATTGGGTGTTTATTGCCCAGATAGTAAACCAATCTGGATTATGAAAATATTCACGACCTAATGGAAATTTTGGATAGAGAGGTAAATACTGCTTCATCAAAGTACTCAGTCTTCCTGGATACCCATTTCCCCTTATAATTGCTCACATTATAGTTGTGTATCTAGAAACTAATTTGCAGATGAACTGTTATGTCAATTTCCCCCCTCATCCACCATTAGGCTAATTTTGGATGATAACCTTTGCTTAGCTATTTATTAGATTGGATGGACCGCCCGGTAATGTAGCACTAATCAGTCAGACCTCTGTTCAGTGACTCCTGTACCGAAAGCAGGTGGAGAAACAGAAGAAGAGAGGCAGCATGGATGTTTTCCAGGGAGTGCTCACTCTCACCTGCTAATCTCTAGACTAATGAGGAAGTGTGTGATGGTCCTGCATTCGAATGCCCCTGAGTGCTGGGATTGGCTGCTTTGTTTAATTTCCAACTCACGACCAGAGGGCTTGTTCTTTGTAGGCATCAACAACCAAAGTAACAAAAACCCATAACACTGAATAAACAATAATGATGTAATGAATATAGCATTTTACGTCATAGTCTTTAAAATCTAAAATATATAAAAGTAACAAATTCTTGAAAACAGTGCAACAATTACGTTAGCCTGAACTGGACATCATAATATTACTGTTTTGTTTTGTTTTGTTGTTCAGTGATACGCATGGCTTCATGCACACAAGTCAAGGACACTTTACAGCTGTCCTACATGTCCAGCACACACAGCCAAAGAAAAGTAGACCACTGACTTTTTTGCTTGTAGTTAAATATGGTAGTCTTCTCAGAATGATACTCAGAAGTGACTAAATCACCTGCCAATTCTTTACTTAAATGGAGAGTTTTAACTGTTATCCCAGCACTCAGAGGCTAAGGCAGGAGAATTGTGAATTTAAGACTAGCCTGGGCTACACAATGAAACTTTTTTTTCCAAAATCAAGCAAGAGGTTTGTGTGTGTGTGTGTTAGTTTATTTTTTACTTATTCACTTTATATCCTTCTCACTGCCCCCTCTCCCAGTCACCCCTTCCCCCAATCCTTCCCCCATTCCCCCTCACCTTTTCTTCTGAGCAGGTGGGGACCCCCTGGGTTTCCCCCAGCCTGACACTTCAAGACTCTTCCAGGCTAGGCATCAAGAGAATATGGAACTTTCTATATATAACATGGTTTTGTTCTTCATCATACACTTTCCTGGAATCAAGAATTCCATGCTGTGATGAATTTTGAACACATTAATATTTTGGGACCTCTGCTTTGGATAAGTCATCCTATCAGGGACCAGTGTGAGAGCAGATGTCAGGGCAGGAATGATGGAAGGAGAATGAATATCCAGTAGAACAAATGGGCTACATATCCAAAGGTCATGTGGGTGTCTTCCTTGAGAGAGGTGAACAAATGACTCCAGAGAGGAAACAGGAGACAGACCAAAGCAAGGATACCACCCAAGTCTGACTTTCGGAACCAATGAGCTTTATTGAAATTATTTACAAGACTATGGTGAGAGGTTACTTAAAGGATCAGAAATAACTCAAAGACAGTATGGAAGCCCACAGCAGAATGGGTGCCAGCTCACAAAAGCTGGGAACCTGGAGCACTCTGCACAGCCTGTAAGCAGCTCATCGGGTTGGAGAATATTCTCTAGCCCAGCTGATCCTGGCCTGGTCTTGGCTTCCAGATGGTTTAACTTCTCTGAGTGTGTCTGAGCAGTGGGCGTTGTTTATTCATGCTTGTGGAGGGAGAGGCCTAGTGAATATGCTCAGTTTCATGAACTTCCTGAAGCCATTGAGTTGTTTACCTCTTGAGCTTGTACTTCCCTACAAGATAAAAATGTTTCACTGTTGCTTACAATAGGGGTTCTCAACATGTAGGACCCCTTTAGGGGAGGTCTAATAACCCTTTCACAGGGGTTATCTAAGGCCTTCCTACGTATCAGATATTTACATTATGATTCATGAAAGTAGCAAAATTACAGTTATGAAGTTGCAACAAACATAATTTTATGGTTGGGGGTCACCATGACAATAGGAACTATGTTAAAGGGTTGTAGCATTAGGAAGCTTGAGACCACTGTTGCTTTTCCTCCTTGTAAATATCCTGTGCCTTAGGCAGGTTTTCTTTCCCATTGTGGATTGATTCATAAAAACATACTCAAACTTTGACATATTGTGACAGAATACTAGAAAATCAGAGAGAAACAGAAAAAAAAAACTAAAAACTTGTATTAAAGAGAGATCATCTACAATGGAATGGACATCGGTTGATCAGAGATGATTAAACCTGTTGTATTTGACATCGGAGCATGGATTATCCAGATTCAAAGTAGTATTTCTGAATCTTGATTTGTAAGAGAGGCCCATGCCCCATTAAAGTCTAAGGTCAAAAGAAATTATCTTTGAAATAATAAAGGTTTGGAATTTAACCACATAGAACCACCAAAAAGTGATATAATGAAAATCTCTTCTATACCTGTTTCCTCATTGTCGCATCATATATTACTCCTTGTTCCTTTTAAGTATAAAACATGCTATTTGGTTGTCGTACATCGTCTGGAGGCCACTGATGTACAAACATACATATAGAACGTTCAGGTTTTTATAATATCTCCACTTTATGTGTTTGAGATTTTCCTTTTTTGAGTAATTATGGGTTATTTGATCTCAAAGCTTTTTTTTTTTTTAATCATCTCCCTCAGTTTGTCTTGATGGACAGTTGAATGATTACAATAACCTGCTGTTATTGGGCAAGGAGGCAATTTTGTGTGACAAAAGGCATGTGTGTGTGTGTGTGTGTGTGTGTGTGGTAACACATGTATGATGATGTTTGCCTCTAAGAATGTGTAAGCCCACCTGCCCCTGTAGAGTTACTAGCACCACTTTTACATTTTATTTCTTTATCTTCTATCTTATAGAACTTTTTTCTTCATATCTTTTTACCTACTTTTCTACTTGAGTTTTGCTCTTCTTCATTGATGATTATAGAGTTCCTTGAATATTAATATTTTTAGTGACATTTTAATTAAAACTAATACATTCTGAGAATAATTTTAAAAATATAGAAATATCTCATCTGTAGTCCTCCATTCAGAGAGAGGCACTTACCTTTTAATGTTTTTTATGAAAATATTAAACTATGACAGATATTGGGAAACTAGGAAAAGTACAGTTTCTTAAATATCCTTTTTGGTTTGTAAGATTGGACTAAAAGTCACAGATTTAGAGGATCTAATGGACATGTTTGAGATTCTTGATCTCACACACTGTATTTTGTATGTAATCGCTTCACATTTTAGTTCTTACTTGGCAGTTTTATTTGTAGCATTCAACTTATGATGAACATCTGCCTAGATGCCTATACATTCATATATACAAAAGATTTGTAAATAAGCCTATTGTGCTGTACTCTGAAGTCTTTAAACCTTCATCTGTTGTCCTTTACATCATAAAATGCAGAAGGCTTGGAGATAAAGTACAGTAGATGCTGTTGAATGGAAGACTACAGGTATTGATCTATACTGATAATAGTGAGTTCCTTGCTCATGTTTAGATCTGTGTCTTAGACTTGAGACAATTCCATTATGGGCCAAAGTTTCCAAAGAAAATTTACATTTACTTATCTAATATTTACTTTCTTAAAGTTTACTAACTGAATCATAAGCAGCATATTAAAGATTGCATTTTATTTTATTTTATGTGTATAAGTGTTTACGTATGTGTCTGTGCATCAAATGTATGCTGGGTGCCCTGGGAAGTCAGAATAGGTTGCCTGAATCTCTGAAACGAAATGAGGACAGTTGTGAGCGACTGTGAAAGTGCTGGGAATTGAACCCAGGACCTCTGCAACATAAACATATGATTGTAAATGCTGAACTATCTCTCCAGTCCCATATGCATGTTTTAAAACGTATATAGAAGTCTTAAACTACTTGTAAAGCAATACTAAACAGCACATGTACATTGAAGTTCATTAGGAAGGGATTTTTTTCATTTACTAGTAATTATACCACTCCAGATAGTTTATGATATTTCTACTTGAATAAGTAAATAATAGGAAAACGTGTATTCATGTTGGGAAGTTGGTTATATTAGGGAAGTAATTCATGTGTGTTTACAAATGGTGGGATAAATAGCAGTCACTTTAGGTTTATGGTTTGGGGAGGCTTTCAGGTTCCCTAGACAAATGAGGAACGCGATTTGATGCAGAGTTCAGTGCGCAGCTCCAGTTAGCACATCGCTGTGTCCTCCTCATCTTTTGTCTGATGCCAAACCGGACTGAGAGAAGTGACAAAATGGGAGGTCAGCCAATCCAAGCTACCTGGACACTTTTATAGAGTGATCACGTGTTAGTGTTGGAAAGCCCCTGGGGATTGGATAGTTGGGTACTCATTTGTGCAGGAAGGGGGACTTGATTTCATATCACAGTTAGTGTACAAATATCTATACTAAATCAACTCTTCATACTTTCATGCTGTGAAAAATGGTGGTGAATCTAGGCAATTATTGTGACACACATACACACACAGAGGGAGAGGGAGAGGGAGAGAGAGAGGGAGAGAGTCATTAAAGTCATATTAATAGACTTGAAATAAAGTTATATTGCTCCAGATTTTCGTTTAACACCATTGCCTCAATCTGGCATAACTAAAGACATAACCATTTATATAGCAAACCCACACCATCACACCTTTAACCAGATTTCTTGGATATCTCGGTGCCTTATATATTAACATGTAGTGTGTGTACACCAACATTAGAATCCTGGAGAAAGGGTAAATAAGGAGTTGGTGAGATAAAGATGTTGAGTTTGAACTAAAACTCACAGTTCCATATTGAGATTCAAGCATAAAAGATTTGCATTTGAAAACTAAAATGTAATTCCTTTTTCTTCCCTATTTTTGATTAGTTCCTTAAGAATTTCATACAGTGTGTTTTTATATTTACCTCCTCTCCCAACTCCTCCCAGAGCCACCACCAGTTCACTGCTCATCCGGTTCTCTGTTTTCTTTCTACTTTGTTAACCCACAGAGTTTAAACTGTGCTGTCCACCTATTCATGGATGTGTGGCCATGCACTGGACCTTAATCAACCTGCTGTGAGTCACATCTTAAAATAAATGAACCCTCATTCTGTCAGAAGGTATCAGTTACTAAGAGCTCCTCAGCTAGAAGTAGGACTTCATCCTCACCTCCTGTTTCACTATGGGAATTCTTGTCTGGCTTGAGATTGCTTGGGATGCAGGCACGTGGTCAGAACCATTGCAGCTGTCCTCCTGTGACTGCACAGGCTGGTTTTGTGTGCCAATTCCAACATAGCTGGAGTCATCACAGAGAAAGTAGCTTCAGTTGAGGAAATACCTCCATGAGATCCAGCTGTAAGGCATTGTCTCAATTAGTGATCAAGGGTGGGAGGGCCCATTGTGGGTGGGCTGGTAGCCTTAGGTTGGATAAGAAAGCAAGTTGAGCTGGGCAGTAGTGGCACATGCCTTCAATCCCAGCAGTTTGGAGGCAGAGGCAGCAAGATTTCTGAGTTCGAGGCCAGCCTTGTCTACAGTGAGTTCCAGGACAGCCAGGGCTATACAGAAAAACCCTGTCTTGGAAAGGCCAAAACCAAAACCAAGCCAGGGGAAGCAAGCCAGTAAGTAACATCCCTCCATGGCCTCTGCATCAGCTCTTGCTTCCAGACATGCTTGAGTTCCAGTCCCGACCTCCTTTAATGATGAATAAGCCCCTTTTGTCCCCAACTTGCTTCTTGGTCATGATGGAATAGAAACCCTGGTCTGTAGGGATAGAAACCCTGGTCTGTAGGAATAGAAACCCTGACTAAGACAGTGACTGAAGAACACTCTTTACCTATAGTCGTCTGCTTCCTCTGGTGCTTTCCATCTTTCTTTTGTAGTGATCTCTGAGCCCAGGGAGGAGAGGATATGAGACAGATGTCCCGTTTATCTGTAACATGAGCAGAGCTCCCCACAATCTTTAAAATTTCTGCATTCTTACCTGTTGTCAGTGTCTGTGTTAATCACTATCAAGTACAAATAGAAGATTCTTTGATGAAAGTTGATCTCAGATAAGGTTGAGAGAGACATTAATCTATGGGTATAGCAATAAGTCATTAGGAATTACTTTATTACTACATTCAATCAGTAGAATGTGAGTGGCAGATTCTCCACTAGGGCCCATTTATGTGCCTTGCCTCAAGTTTGTGGTCCTGATAATTGTGGCAGGCATGGGTTTCATATTGGGGAGGGGATATTAAGTACAATTGAAAGTGGCCGGTGGTTGTCTACGGCCATACCACCCTGAACGTGCCCGATCTCATCTGAAAGTGGCCGGTTGCTTCCACAACATCCATGTACTATTGCACCAGTGACTTGTCAGAGCAGTCATGATTGCAGCTTTCAGAGTTCATGGCTAGGTGTGATTGTTGTACTGTGGATCAAATCTTCCAGCGCTATAAAAGCAAGCCAGTAAGGATGAAGCTTCTAGGTCGATACCAGCTCGATTTCTCCTCGCTTTATGATTTAAATGTGTGTTATCTTCAGTATAAGCTCTTACCTTCAAGTTCTAGAGGGTAACCATTGATTGTCACAGCAATCTACTGTAGTATTTAGGGGTGTGTTATGCAAGCTGAACTCTGAAGACAGCCATCCTAGTGGCTCCGAGAAACCACAGAACTCAAGATCTTTAATGAACATTTTACATCCCCCAAACTTTAAAAAAAATATTCTGAAAACCTCGAGTTTACTCTTTCCTATAATTTTCCTTTTGCATAAATTATAACAAGTATAGATACGCTCTGTGTAAGCCTTCTAACAGCCTTCCAAGAACCTACTCAGATGCCACTGAGCTATTAATTTGAATTAATGAAGATTTTTAGTGTTAGTATGCATGTCTTTCTATTTTATATTTTCCAGCACCCCCAAAGGAAAAGGGGCACAAGCTAAAATGCAATTTGCATTTTATAAAATATCTTAAAAATAAGGTAAATTAGATTATTTTAAACCACAATAAAAATTAACTGGCAATAAGGCAGATGGCTTATTCTACCTTTTCTCTAGTCATTAAAAAGTAAAGCTCATCAGAGATAAAATATGGAGTATACCTTCAGATTGACAGGGAAGTACCTACCACAAAGTTAAGATATAACTAAGTAAAGACTGAGATCCATTGTTGCTCCAAATTTTTAAATCACCAATGGAGAGACAATTACTAACGCTATGTGGGAAGATATGTAAGCTAGAATGTCAGGGCAGTGTAAATAAGCTCACCGGAACTCACTAGGACTTAAATGATAAACTGTTTTAAACAAGAGATGGAATCCTAGGTCTTGTCTGTGTACTCATTCATATTCTGAATTTGATGTCAATAGTCCTAACAAAATCATTAGAATTCCCAGTGGAAGCAATAAATATATTAAGAAGAGTGACAAGGCAGATAATTTTGTCAGCTAATCTGGTTTCTCTTCTCTCCTTACAAAGGATGCAAAACTTCAAAACTGTGTCATATCAAAGTCGCAAGCCTGAGTACTCTCCTAAAGAATCATGTAGACAAAAAGCCAGCCCAGCATAACGTTTGAGTAATTTGTTGTTGACATAACTGCCTTCTAAAAATTAAATTAGTCAGTGCCCAATCTATGTACTTATAGATAATTCCTAATCCCAATAAAGTGTCAGTTTTAATTTCATGAGGTTGAAATAAGTGCTTTTATGTAGTAGTGTTTTAAAATTATTAAATTGATAATCTTAAGATCAAGTGTCCTCCATAGACCACTTTCCAAATATGGCCTCATTATTTCTCACTAGTAAGATGCAGTCATATATGTCAGACTGACTCAGTCTAGAGTAAATCACTATGCAAAACAACAAATTGAAAATGTTCTGAATGCTTTCTACCTCCCATTCTTTACAGAAATTATGAATTACATGCCATGAACTTCAACTATGCCAAGTTGAATAGTTTTCAGTACATTTACAGAATAGTACCACCTAGTTGTACAACTTAGTTGAGGTTCAAAACATTTCCATCAATTCAGAGTGTCTGTCACTCTTTGCAGTCCCTTCCCTCTTTGTCTCCGGTCTCAGGCAGTAGTAACCAGTCAAGTTTCTGTCCACATAGATTTACCTGAACTTTTCCTGTAAATGAAATCACACAAGCTTAGTGTGTATCTGGTTTCATCCAGTTATCATCATGTTTGTGGCCACATTGTACATTCTCTTTCTCCCTTTAATTAAAAGAAATTAAGAGTTTATTTCTATGATCTGATTAATCATATCAACATTTTTGATGAGTAAAATATTTACTCTTATTTATTTTTATTTTCATTTTGTTTTAATGTGTTTGATTGATATAGAACTACATTACTCCTCCTTCGGCCTTTCCTCCCCCGAGACCCTATTGGTTACTCTTCCTGAATATTCCACTTCTCAATGTCATTTCATTAACTGATGAGCATTTAGATTACTGCCATGTCTAGGCAATTATGGTAATGCTAATATAAACATTTATGAATAAGTCTTTGTGAGGATACATATTTTTCATACTCCTAGAGTAGATATATTGAAATGGAATGATTGGATCGTGTGATAAATGGTGTTTTAAAGTCACTTAAAGTTTTGGCAAAATTAATTTTATCTTTTAAATTTTGATGTTCGAATTAAGTCCCACTTTTTATCCTGTAAGTTTTATGTTCACTCTGCATTTCTAAGGGATAAGATAATATTAAACCTTTTATTGTGAGGGGAGCATTGGAGTAGTCAGAGGGAGGTGACAAGAAAGAAACACGAGTGTCATTTGAAAGTCATGTCAGCTGGTACAATGGTGGATTAAAGACATAGATTTGCACACTGGAGATGCAGCTTAGCTGGCTGAATGTTTCCTGGTATGCACAAGGCCCTAGGTTTGATCCCATACAGTAGTATATACTCAGCAGGCAGAAAATCACAAATTAAGATGAGTCTCAGGCTAGCCTGAGCTACATGAGTCTCAAATTAAACCAAAGCAAAAACAAATTAAAAACACGTAAGACAGGAAGAGACCACGGAGAGGGAGAGAGTTTGGGGTTTTGGCTTGATTCCCAAGATTGATTATTTTTATCTTCAATTCTACAGTTCCTTGTTAAGTCCCAAGGGTTTACATAATCTGTGTGAATTGAAAACACTATTCCTATGAGGGAGATAGAGCTATGAAAAGAATAAGTAAGAAGAAAGGTAAAAGAGGAATTTGAGTCTGGTGATGTATACTCGGGGTATGTTTTAAATGTGAGAATATGGAAATGCTTATTCCCTCGGTTCCATTTGGATGCTTTGGAATAGCATGCTGACGTTCCCCTGGGGAAGAACAGCCTACCTCTGCCCATTCATGTGGCTGCCTGTTAGCTCACCAGTGATATTTTAGAAAGTGGTTCAAGAACTTGGCTGCTCCTGCCTTTGGCTCCGGAATCTCCACAAGTTAAAATTTATGTTCTTGGTGACACTGTGTTATGTGTTCGTGTTCTGAACCTATTAATAGCTCACCATAGGCTTGTAACAGAGTACGCCAGTCTATCCTGGGCGTTCATGGTCAAATGTCTGCCTCATTCTTTCATCTCTGCCCTCTAACTCTTGCTCCAGCAGAAACATACCAGGTATGTATGACCCTCCCTGTTCCATGGAATTTGGAAAATACACATGAAGGAGAAAACAAAAGAATCCCCATGATGCAATGTGGTTAGAACCATAATAACAGCATGGGCTTCTGAAAGTACACTAGAATGTACACAAAAATTTTGTCTGTGGTGTGATACATGTTTTATAGAAAACATATGACCTCATAGATGAGCTTATATGCTGTCTACTTTTTAGTAACCTAATTATATTTCAAGGACTCTATACAATGTTGCTATGTCAAGGAAACTTTTTAAAACATATATACTAACTTCAAAAATACTTTCTTAGTTCAAGTCAGGTTTGGATATGCCGATTTACTTAACATTTTTAAGGTATCCTTCAAATTATGTTTTGAAAGGAGTAGAACATTTAAATACATAAAACATAAATCTTTGTGAGTCCTGGCAGTGGCGGTTAATGGATTACATGAGAAATACCTGCTGAGCAGGGAAAGAAGCAGATGCTTCCACCTGTTATGCACTCCTGAAAAGACACTTTGGCCAAAGCAACCAAAAGAAAGCATTTAACTAGGAACTTTCTTACATTTCCTGAGAGTTAGTCTGTTATCACCATAGCAGGAAGCAGGCAGGCATGGTGCTGAGGCACTAGCTTCTTTTTTCTTTTTTCTTTTTCTTTTTCAGGACACAATACAGCAGTTTGTATTTGATCTCTGATCATGTGATATAACTTATTTTTCCCTTTTGTTATACATCATTTTAATATGTATTTGCTTTTCTGTACCATGGCTTCTTAAATCATGCTATTTCTCTACTAGAAGGAAAATTCTATTGCTAGAAGTATAACTATATCCAAGAAAACACAGGAAATACCAGCAAAAACAAGTAGAGTACACACCACACACACACACACACACACACACACACACACCTACACATAATACCCATTAGGTTAATTATTTCTGTTTTTTTTTTAATTTTTTTTATTTGATATAATTTATTTACATTTCAAATGATTTCCCCTTTTCTAGCCCCCCACTCCCCGAAAGTCCCGTAAGCCCCCTTCTCTTCACCTGTCCTCCCACCTACCCCTTCCCACTTCCCCGTTCTGGTTTTGCCAAATACTGCTTTACTGAGTGTTTCCAGAACCAGGGGCCACTCCTCCTTTCTTCTTGTACCCCATTTGATGTGTGGATTATGTTTTGGGTATTCCAATTTTCTAGGTTAATATCCACTTATTAGTGAGTGCATACCATGATTCACCTTTTGAGTCTGGGTTACCTCACTTAGTATGATGTTCTCTAGCTCCATCCATTTGCCTAAGAATTTCATGAATTCATTGTTTCTAATGGCTGAGTAGTACTCCATTGTGTAGATATACCACATTTTTTGCATCCACTCTTCTGTTGAGGGATACCTGGGTTCTTTCCAGCATCTGGCAATTATAAATAGGGCTGCTATGAACATAGTAGAGCATGTATCCTAATTACATGGTGGGGAATCCTCTGGGTATATGCCCAGGAGTGGTATAGCAGGATCTTCTGGAAGTGAGGTGCCCAGTTTTCGGAGGAACCGCCAGACTGATTTCCAGAGTGGTTGTACCAATTTGCAACCCCACCAGCAGTGGAGGAGTGTTCCTCTTTCTCCACACCCTCTCCAACAACTGCTGTCTCCTGAATTTTTAATCTTAGCCATTCTGACTGGTGTAAGATGAAATCTCGGGGTTGTTTTGATTTGCATTTCCCTAATGACTAATGAAGTTGAACATTTTTTAAGATGCTTCTCCACCATTCGAAGTTCTTCAGGTGAGAATTCTTTGTTTAACTCTGTACCCCATTTTTTAATAGGGTTGTTCAGTTTTCTGGAGTCTAACTTCTTGAGTTCTTTATATATATTAGATATTAGCCCTCTATCTGATGTAGGATTGGTGAAGATCTTTTCCCAATTTGTTGGTTGCCGATTTCCTCTTGATGGTGTCCTTTGCCTTACAGAAACTTTGTAATTTTATGAGGTTCCATTTGTCAATTCTTGCTCTTAGAGCATACGCTATTGGTGTTCTGTTCAGAAACTTTCTCCCTGTACCGATGTCCTCAAGGGTCGTCCCCAGTTTCTTTTCTATTAGCTTCAGAGTGTCTGGCTTTATGTGGAGGTCCTTGATCCATTTGGATTTGAGCTTAGTACAAGGAGACAAGGCTGCCCCCTTTCTCCTTATCTTTTCAATATTGTACTTGAGGTACTAGCTCGGGCAATTCGACAACATAAGGAGGTCAAAGGGATACAAATTGGAAAGGAAGAAGTCAAACTATCATTATTTGCAGACAACATGATAGTCTACCTAAGTGACCCAAAAAACTCCACTAGAGAGCTCCTACAGCTGATAAACAACTTCAGCAAAGTGGCAGGTTATAAAATCAACACAAGCAAATCAGTGGCCTTCCTATACTCAAAGGATAAGCAGGCTGAGAAAGAAATTAGGGAAATGATCCCCTTCACAATAGCCACAAACAGTATAAAGTATCTTGGGGTGACTCTTACCAAACATGTGAAAGATCTGTATGACAAGAACTTCAAGACTCTGAAGAAGGAAATGGAAGAAGACCTCAAAAAAATGGGAAAACCTCCCATGCTCATGGATCGGTAGAATCAATATAGTTAAAATGGCCATTTTGCCAAAAGCAATATACAGATTCAATGCAATACCGATCAAAATCCCAACTCAATTCTTCACAGAGTTAGAAAGAGCAATTATCAAATTCATCTGGAACAACAAAAAACCCAGGATAGCTAAAACTATTCTCAGCAACAAAAGAAAATCTGGGGGAATCAGTATCCCTGACCTCAGGCAATACTACAGAGCAATAGTGTTAAAAACTGCATGGTATTGGTACAGTGACAGGCAGGAGGATCAATGGAACAGGATTGAAGATCCAGAAATGAACCCACACACCTATGGCCACTTGATCCTCGACAAAGAGGCT
The DNA here is from genome assembly GCF_947179515.1 of Apodemus sylvaticus. Lineage (NCBI taxonomy): Eukaryota > Metazoa > Chordata > Mammalia > Rodentia > Muridae > Apodemus > Apodemus sylvaticus. The sequence goes on along the minus strand of NC_067484.1, from coordinate 38,867,401 downwards.
GAAAACATCCAATGGAAAAAAGATAGCCTTTTCAACAAATGGTGCTGGTTCAACTGGAGGTCAGCATGCAGAAGAATGGGAATATTTCTGTTTTCTTTTTGTCTGGTTGACATGGCAATTGGTGAGAGTGGAGTATTGAATTCTCCCACTATTGATGGATAGGGTTCAATATTCAACTTAAGCTTTAGCAATATTTCTTTTGTAAATGTGGGTGGCCTAGTTTTTGGTGTTTGGATGATGAGAATTTAGATATCATTTTGTCAGATGTTGCCTTTGATGGGTTTAAAGTGACCTTCCCTGTCTCTTTTGATTAAGCTTGGTTGAAAGTCTATTTTACTAGATATTAGAATGCATACTGCAGCTTGCTTCTTGGGTCCAATTGATTGGAAGACTTTTCCAGCCCTTTACTCTGAGAGATTTACATCTTAATCTGCAGGGAGCAGGGCCAGGGCCCCAGACATGGGCGTTTGGAACCTCAAAGCCAACCTGCAGAGGTGTACTGTAGTTAATCAGCTGGCAACTAAGCACACCAATGTTGTCCCCTGTGGAGTTCATTCTCATTCAAACTATCACACAAAGTGTGAGGCGAGCCATGCCTTCATTGTTTACTTTATAAACACTACGAAGAAAAATTGACAAATGGAGATGATGCTGTTTCTATTTGCACTGGGCTTTTTAAAGCAAACAAAAATCAGAAGATTTAACCAATGGTATAATTGAAGACTCTTGTGCTCAATTGTGTACAAGAGTATATCATACTAATACTATCAGACAGTACGAGCACTCTTCACAAACACCCAGTAAGACACAGTCTGCCATTCAGTTTTATTGATAGGAATTCAGGGCCTATGGGAGGCAAATAATTCTTCAAAATAAAGGGTATGGTTATATCTGGGGTGAGATTCAAAACTGTTTCATTTTTCATGAGTCATGATTCTAAACATAATTATGTTAGAAAACATGGGGCTCAAAGACACATTTATGTGCTAAGTCTACTCAATTCACAACCCAATTGTATTTCAAGGACAATGAAATGTTCCTATGTAAGGGAAATAGTCCATATTATTTTATCCAAAGTTGATGATGAAATTGACAAGGTGTAGATATAGGGGTAGAAATATATGTTGGAAATACAATCTCTCATTCTCTTCCTTTATGTTTCTTTTGTTTGTATACTTGATATTTTAAGACAAGAAATTTTCACATAGCAGAGAGATTTATTTGAAGTTTGCCAGATATTGTTAAATATCCTCAGCACTTCTTTTTTATGAGGAAACTCATTTATTATCACTATGTGTTTGCTCAAGATGTGCGAGATATGTGAATGTTGTTCTAAGGGGTCAGAGCATTAGAAAAGCTGAGAACCACTGATCTCGTGAGAAAGCTGGATCAGGAACTCCAACAAATTCCTAGCAGTTTCTTACTTGGTAATCTCACTTTGCCAGCTCCCTTGCTCCCAAGTGAACCTGACTGATTGTCTTCCACAGCATCCTAGGAAGCTCACTGTCTCCCTTCCCTAACCTGGAGCTAGGCACTACAGTGAGGTGATGTGGTCTCAGGAAATCCTTGCCTATTTAGAACACACTACATGTTTTCTTACAGATTTCTCTGAGATATAGGGAAATCTTTATTGTAGGATAGTAAACTAAATTATAAGTAAGGATATAAAAAGTCTCAATCTGAAAATTCTCTCGAGTCCCCTCATCCAGCAAGCTGCTGTCACAGAGCACTTTCCTGAAGAATTACTCACAAGACCCCTGAGCCAGCTGCAGCAGAGTCGGTCTGACTCTTGTGGTCCTTGTCCTAGAACCCTTGAGTTTCCGGATGTGAATAGTGTTCTGTTGGAATTTCAGATATGGAGGAAAGAAAAGTGGGTCTCCTCTCTGCGTTGCTCTGGATAGAGGGTATGTTCACAGAACGAGTTTCTTAATTTCAAAATTATCTAAAATTAAAGTACTAAAATTAATAGTTGCAATTCGGTTGTTTGAATTAATGATGCACACTACTGTTCATTATGTCACCTCACGCTTCTTCCCAAGTCTCAGATAAGTGTGACGATGATAGAAGGAAGAACGGTAGTGACTGAGGGTCAGTCAGCGAGGCTCCATGACATCCCGCCATTTCCAGTTCCCTCGGCATCCCTGCTACCATCTCCCAGATGTTTCTCCTTTACATCTCTGGAGGTGACCTTGTTTCCATACACTGATCCATGGGTATTCATCCTCAGCTGTTCTTTATTGAGATGTTTCTAAGTTTTAAGGGAACCCCCTCTTACTATAGTTTTAATAGGTAGAGGCATGGGTATGTAACAGTTACTGTGTTTACATAATTATGACTTTGCATATGTATTAAATTGCATCACAATGGTGTGTCTCTCTAACTTGTTTATTGATGTGTAGGACCAGGGTCCTACCTTTGGCTATCTGTGTATGTTGTTCTCTGGTGGAGACATAGTTTTAAGCCATTTGTTCACATTCATATCCACATTTCAAAGTAGCTACATCGTAATGCATAAGAGTAAGACCACCAGTATCCGCGGTCGGCTAAGGGAAAGAGCTTCACTTCTCATTACTGTTCATCACTTTCAAGTCAATATTCAATCTTTCTGACACTTTTAAATTTATACTTAAAGTAAGGGAAATGTTTTCTATTTAGATAGCTGTAGGTCATATTAGAGAACTATATGAATTGGTTCAGGAGCATTGCAAAGGACTGTGGGTATGTAGGTAGGATGAATGCTGGGAAGTATTGTCCTGTGACTGGAGGATGTTTAAAAGTATCTGGTCTGTATACCTAGATGCCCATTTAGGACAGGCAGAGTATATCCAGATGTTGCCAGTTTTTCTCATTTCTTCTAGTTAATCTGTTCTCTCTCTGTCTCTCTCTATCTCTCTGTCTCTGTCTCTGTCTCTGTCTCTGTCTCTGTCTCTCTCTCTCTCTCTCTCTCTCTCTCTCCATTTCCCTCTCCCTCTCTCACTTTCCTTCTCTGCCCCTTCCTTCCCTTCTCTTTTTCTTTTCCTTCCTCTCCCCTTCCACCTCTCTCCCTTCTTCCCTCCATCCCCCCTCTCTCTGTGTGTGCATATGTGTGTGTGTGTGTATCTGTATGTTTGTGCCCAGTTTCACACACTTGAACATCACTGCTGTGGAGAAGGGCACGGACTGGGGCATCATGCCTGCTAGATGAAGCCGCCCACATGCACAGCAAAACTCTTCCAGCTGCTCTTCACGGCATCTGGGATGAAATGCTGATGGCTCTGTCTGCGTTTGTTCATGGCAGTGGCTGTGAGGAAAGACTCCTGTTCTGGGCTTCTTGTTCAGCATCACTTTACCCAGTTACAAAAGATAATGGTTCTGTAGTAGGCTAGAGTTTTGCACATCTCCTTAAGACACATCTCAGGAAATAGTATCTTAGAAGGAAGAGAGAGTGCGGGCTGGCATTACTGAGATGATATATTCTGTCAAATCACCTAAAGATGCTTCTCCCCAGTCGCACTATAGTTCTCCTTCATACATGTCCTGGCCACCGTGGACGTGAGTGCTCTTTTTGATGGCCAACATCTTTGATGCCTCTTTGCTTTCATATCTTCTGAGCATCACATGGCCGTGACCTTTGTACATTTCCTCAGTAGTCTATTAGTCATTCCATAAAAATATAATGCTCTGTAACTGTAAAACTTCATAACTACATGAAACTACATGGGTTAATTCAGCAACACAGATTTCACGAATGTTAAATTTCACCATTTTTTTTTGCCTAAGGCCTTTATTTTCAAATGTGAGCATCATGTTGAAGCTCTCATGGTACCTTGGCAGCCAATTTCTCCTCCCCCCCCAAGTCTCCAGATGTAACCACTATTCTCAACATTGTAAACATATTTCCATTCATATTTTTATAATTTTGTTATGCATGTGCATCCATAAAAGCCCAATATTGTTTTGTATTTTGAATGCATAACTGGCATCATTCTGTAGAAGTCTTTCTAGAACTTTCCTTTTTCAAGTCATAACATACAACACCAATTAAAAATAACAAAACTCCACCCACATCCAAAGCAACAGCAGATGCTGATGCTATACCCCTCATAGTTTTCCTCAGGGCTTCCTCTACACACTTGTCCACCAAATCCTTGTATCTTTCCTCTTCCTCCTCGTCCTCGTCCTCGTCCTCGTCCTCCTCCTCCTCCTCCTCCTCTTTTTTCTTGAGACAGGTTTCTCTGTGTATTCCTGGCTAGTCTGGGACTCACTCTGTAGATCAGGATGACTTTGAACTCATAGAGAACCACCTGCCTCTGCCTCTGGAACGTTAGGATTAAAGTCATATGTCACCACTACTGGGCCTCATTTTATCTTAATACACATGCTATTTGACTAAATATGTTTCAAAAGATAAAATAACTCAGACCAAAGAGCAAATTTAGAGATAGCCCAACGAGAATAATTTCTTTCTCAGAGAGGAATATCACATAGCCATTTCTTATTGAATTCTAAGGAATTTATATATTCTTTATCTCTCCTTAGTCAGATCAGAGAGAGAGAGGGAGGGAGGAAAGGAGAGAGAGAGAGTGTGTGTGTGCAGACTGAATAGGAGCTTAAAACCCAAAACAGAATTTTTTTTTATTCGATATATTTTTTATTTACATTTCAAATGATTTCCCCTTTTCTGGCTCACCATTCCCCGAAAGTCCCATAAGCCCTCTACCCCCTCCTTATTCCCCCATCCAACCCTTCCCACTTCCCTGTTCTGGTATTCCCCTATACTGCTGCACTGAGTCTTTCCAGAACCAGGGGCCACTCCTCCGTTCCTCTTGGGCATCATTTAATATGTGGATTATATCTTGGGTATTCCACATTTCTAGGCTAATATCCACTTATCAGTGAGTGCATACCATGATTGATCTTTTGAGACTGGGTTGCCTCACTTATGATGCTCTCCAGATCCATCCATTTGTCCAAGAATTTCATGAATTCATTGTTTCTGTTGGCTGAATAGTACTCCATTGTGTAAATATACCACATTTTTTGTATCCATTCCTCTGTTGAGGGACACCTGGGTTCTTTCCAGCTTCTGGCTATTACAAACAGGGGCTGCTATGAACATAGTGGAGCATGTATCCTTATAGCATGCCGGGGAATCCTCTGGGTATATGCCCAGGAGTGGTATAGCAGGGTCCTCCAGAAGTGTCATGCCCAGATTTCTGAGGAACCGCCAGATTGATTTCCAGAGTGGTTGCACCAAATTGCAACCCCACCAGCAGTGGAGGAGTGTTCCTGTTTCTCCACACCCTCTCCAATACCTGCTGTCTCCTGAGTTTTTAATCTTAGCCATTCTGACTGGTGTGAGGTGAAATCTCAGGTTTGTTTTGATTTGCATTTCCCTAATGACAAATGATGTTGAACATTTCTTAAGGTGCTCCTCAGCCATCCGAAGTTCTTCATGTGAAAATTCTTTGTTTAGCTCTGTCCCCCACTTTTTAATAGGGTTATTTGGTTCTCTGGGGTCTACCTTCTTGAGTTCTTTGTATATATTAGATATTAGCCCTCCCAAAACAGAATTTTATTGTATAATGCTATTTATTTTATCAACAATATGATGAAAACGGATACCCTTTTAAATTTCCATAAATTAATAAAAAAGGTTAAAATCTATGGCAGTTCAGTGAAGGCATTTGTATAGATTTTTGTGGTCTTCGAGTTCTGTTTGTAAGTGCGGCAAATTATGCTTTATAGTAAGTACATTATCAATGATAATAATAATAATAATGTGACAAATCTGGCTTTTTCTATTTCTCCCATTTTATGCAGTATATTGGCCCAGTTGTTAATGGTCAATTTTATCTTCATGAATCACAGTGTTTATCAAACAGGCATGCATTCATATATATATAATTTCCTTATAAAATGTCCATGCTGATGTATATTTCTATGGATGCTCATTAATGTGGCTGGGTTTATCGGTTTGTGTTTATATCTGTGAAATAATGAAAGCATCTTTGTGCTCTCTTGATGTTCCCACGCTGAACTCCAAACAGTATTGCTGTTGAAACAATTAACCTTATTTTGTCTGTAGCAGAGGTCTGGGGCATTATTAATTTAGACTATAATTGAGTAAAACATGTGACTCCAATTCTAAATTAATTCAGTCTGCAGCAGAATGCAGTAGGGGGACTTGCCCTTCATACACATTGTTCTGCTAATGGTTGAGTTAAACCTGATTGGAATTACATCCACACATGGAGTTGAGTTCTATATGTGGGTTACACTAAAACACTAATGTTACTGAAAAGTTACCAGATTGAAAGAAAGCGTGAGGCCCCATATCACTCTGTGTTGTGTTTGGTATGATTTCAGCCCCCTAGGTTTATATTTCTTTTAATGAATATCACATCAAGGAAGCACATAAGGCTTGCAGGTTGGAGTGAGAATCTTAAACTATTTAGAGATAAGTACTTGGTAACATGCAATAAGGCAGTGGTTTGTGTCAGGCAGAGGTTTCTAATTGTAGTGTGCTTTTACATGCACAGTGATATCTAGTGTTGAGTATGGGTTCGGAAAGAGTTGTGTTAGTTTCACCATTAGTGCTGCCTCTGTGGTAAGACACTTAAGCTGCCTCACGGGATGGACGTCAGCCCATATCCTCAATTGAAACACAGACCTGCTTGTACTAGGTGTGCCTTTAAATTCAAGCGATTTTACCGGGAGGTGATAGAGATTAAACCATTGTATAAAATATATTTTAAAATGCCGCTTATATTCAGTACATGGTAAAGGACAGGCCTGTGACGTTATAGCTGAGCCTGTCTAGGGAAATCTCAAAGCCTTTGTTAAAAATTCAAGGCAGTAAAAAAGGAGTTCTGCAATCGTTATTGTCATCGGCCAACACTTTTTGATACATTTTTGATAACACTGTTAAGAAAAGCGTAATTTACACATTTGATTAATAAACTTTGTGGTAGTTCCTCTCTTAAATCTAGTTTTCTGCAGAGGAGGGGTCAAGTGTCATGTGCAGAAATAAGAGGGAAACTCACGGTTTGAAGTGGCTTTAACCTGCTCATTTTTCGGACAAGGTCTATCAACAGTGGGAAAAACAAAGACCAGTGAAGTTCTGTCAGGTCTTGACCATCTCTGAGGTCTCAGGCGATGAACCCAACAACTGGGCACGATTTACCAGTTTTATTAAACCCACCACCACTTGTCATTTTCCTTTTAAGATTTACTCTTGTTAAATAGGATTGTTGAATAGGATTGTATCATACCAATATGTGTTATAGAAAAAACAAAACAAACAAAAAAAAAACACCAAAAAACCTCCACAGTTTGAAAACAAAAATATTTTATTTATAGACCCTATATTTACTGGCCAGAGAGATGGCTTGGCAGTTATAAGCACCAGCTACTCTTCCATAGGAGTTTAGTTTCGGTCCCAGCACCCATGTTGGGCCACTTATGATATCCTGTATATTAGTTTCTTTTCTGTGGCTACGATAAAACACCTCAACCAGAACAATTTTTTTGGGAGGGGGGACAGGGAGTTTAGCTTACAATTTCCAAGGGATAAAAAGAGGCCCTTATAGAAGCGAGGCCCCGGAGCAGGAAGTCTATAAGTAAGGAAGCTTACACACCGAACTGCAAGCCCAGAGCAAAAAGAGCAAATGGAAGCAGAGAAAGGCTTTAAGCTCTCAACCCTACACTTCTAGGAAGACCTTCCATCTAAACAGCACCTGAGAGTGAGGACTAAGTATTGAGACTCCAGCGTCTGGGGGATGGGGGCGCATTTCTCATTTAACCACTTCAGCCTGGAACACCAACAGCACTAGAGCATCTGACACACTTCTGGCTTTCATGAAACAATCTATTGTGGAACTAAAAAAGCAAGCAAGCAAACAAACAAACAAAACAAACCTCAAAACATTAAGGTACAGTGTTTGAGAAGGAAAATAGACTTAGTCACTTACATTTCAAAATAATATGTCAGAGCAAACAGACTTTGCGGATGCTCTTGGTTCCTTACTTGAAAAATTCCTATCATGTTTTCAAGTCAAAATGTCATCCATGGAGAGATTTTTAGAAATAATGCTAATTCCTGTGTTGTCTCTATGAATCCTTTCATACACACATTATGCAAAGTCAACTTAACAAGCATCAGGCCCATGGAATACAGAAGACATGCTGGTATACGGCACTGAAATGTGGGCAGGGCAGGTAGTTCCCAACTCTCCAAGAAGTCTGTTGTCTACAGATGTCTCATCTCCTAGAGAATAAACAATGAGCTTCTTAAGTAAACGCATATTCCATAAACACCTTCATTAAGCGACTACATGTATAGGTTGCCTCAATTAGTTTTTAACCTTTGGAAATATTGTTTCCTGCTCATCTTGCTTTCTCTTGGGCATTTGTGGGTTGCTTTTCAATGGAGCTGCTAGACCCCTGAATATGCACACACTTGTTCAAGATTTAATGCAATGTTGTCCTTTAACATATTTATAGCATTACTCCGGAGCATATTACTCAGATAACCAGAATTAATTTGCCACTTTAACATTTTACTTCCAAGGAAATGACTATGAAGTGGCATCTGCTTGTTTCTCTGCTTTTTGGTCACGCTGATCTTTTTTTAATTGCATCATGAACTGTTATGGTTACTCCTGTGTGAAGTTCATATTTTGCAACTGGGAATTCTCCTATAGTCATTATATGTTTCAGATGTTTGTGCATCCTAGCAAGTTGGTTCATGGATGCTTTACTATAAAGTTTAATAAGTTTACATTCCTATGTGGTTAGATTTCAAAATATAACTGATATAATTGCATGTAATGTGCCTTTAACAAGGCCTTTGTTTTTACATGTTATAATTAAGTATTGTATAATTAATAAATTTAGTAAAAGCCAAGGTACAAAATGACGCACAGATTTTGTTGCCTTCTATGTTAGAACAGAGATGGGTGTGCGTATGCTTATAGAATGTTAATATCTGTAATGAATCAGATCAAATAGATAATTAATTTTAGCGATAAAGAGACATTGGCATGAGCGTATCTGTCACAGAGATCTTTGATATTGTGGGAAACTTATGAAAACCGTTTTGCTAGTGAGTTGCTTGTGTGTTCATTTGTTTAAAAATAGAAATTGTATTGTCCAAGATATTTAAAGGACCAGCATGTTCATATTCTACTGCCTATAGCCATGGTTTGAAAGTTGCTGTATTGTTCGTATTACCATCTGTTTTCCTATGTGATACTGGACAATCTTTTCTGGGGCTACCAGGGGCATCTGAGACACTCATTAATTATACTTACAGAAATACATATTATCATTTTATTTTTATTGTTGTTTGAAATAATTAAATTGTGCCTGACCTTTAGAATTTCCCTTATTTTATTAACCATCCAAGATAGATTCCACAACTACTTCACTGTTTGCTCTCTCTGTTGTGAATCGTACATGTAATTTGCTTAACCTCTAGGACCTTAGTGACCCTCTTTCCAAAAAAACTGGCTGTGACGTAATCACATTGATAGCAAATGTTTTCTCAAACTAGTTTGTGTTATTAGTTGAACCTCAAATTTGTTTTAGTTTAAGAGCTTAGAATCACCTTTGTTTTAACAGTGAGCTTTTTAATAGTTACATATTTAAGATATTGACCACCCACAATGATAATAGTTAGAAACATTTCCAACTACTTATTTAGTATTCTCCTGCCCCGCTTGTGTGTGTGTGTGGGGGGGGGGGCTTTTGCTTGTAGAGGCAAGACTACAACTTTGAGTGCCTTTGTTCAGGTGTGAGCCATCTTCTTTTGAGACAGGATAGAGTCCTTCACTGGAAATTCCTAAGCAGGATAAGCTTAGGAATTTACCCACTGGTCCACCTGACTCTACCTCTTCAGTGCTGAAATGACAAATGGTCGCCACCACGCCTAGCTTTTTGCACAAGTTCTGGGGATTGAACTCAATCTTTGTGCTTTCAAAACTAGCACTTTACCAACAGAACCTTCTCCCCACTCCCTAATCTAGCTATTTAAATGAAGATTTACGGTCAACCAGAACAGAGATGAGAGATTTATAGAAGCACCTTTGTACTGTCTGTTAATTAATTTTAATTAATGCTAGATAAAAGATTAATGAATCACTTGGACTTGCTTGTTTATTTTAGCTACTGAGGATTGAACCCAGAGCTTCACATATACTAGACCAGGCTCTACCACTGAGACATACTCTCATCATTAATATGATTCTCCTTCAGTTTAGAAGTGTGAAAAATAACCTATAGGTATTTTTTATTCTTAAATATTAGAATCAGTATCTAAGAAGTCTTATAGTAGAGAACTTACAAAAAGAAAATGTCTGAAATTATTTTAAGTACAATGTTGGATAGAATTAAATTGCCTTAACTCTTATTCTCCATTGTAACTAAGTAAGATAGAGGTTCCATGTCACAAATATTATTTATTTTACAAGTATCTCATGTAAATTTCGGTATCCTTTTGATGAATTACTGTCAAATATTTCATTTTTCTAATATTTCATTTTCCTTTTAAACCATAAAATACATCTATTAATATTGAAGTTTCAAAATCTGTATATGTGAGTGATGAAATTTTTTGTTGGATACTTTCAAATTCTTTCATTCAAATTTAAATTCCCTTTGGTATTAAGGAAATAAGGGATTGGGATTGAATGACAGGTATGGGAAACCTTTTTTTTTTTTAACACTACCAGCAATTGCCCATATTGTAGAATAGTTATTGTTCAGGATTTGTTTTCTGTTCTATCCAGACTCATGACTTAAAAGGCAATTGCATGCCAGTGATTCTGAATTATGAACATTATTACAGAACCCTCCCTCCCACACCTTGAACTCTTATTCAAGAAACAAGAGGGCGTGTGTATCTGGGTACATAATTGACATTTGACATGAATGATAATGGGCTTATCATACTTATATTTTGTACTTGTTTTTTTATTTTTCAGTGTTATTTTGTTCAGCTGCCCACGTCTATCTGACATGGTCGAAAATGAAATTGTAATTCTTATGTGTTTGGTTTTTGTTGCTGTTGTTTGTTTGTTTTATATACTATGCATCCAAGTACCAATACATCATGCTTTTTCTACTGTCAAAATTCATTCTGAGTTAGTATTTTTCACTTCAGAGAGGCCTGAGAATTGTTAATACTGAACTGGCCCCTACTGTTAACTTCTTGTCTAAATGTGGAAGGATCTCTTTTCCTGTAGTCTTACCTTTGTAACCTTGTTACCTGTGTGTCTTAGGGTTTTACTGCTGTGAACAGACACCATGACCAAGGCAACTTTTGTTAAGGACAACATTTAATCGGGGCTGGCTTACAGGTTCAGAGGTTCAGTCCATTATCATCAAGCCCAGAGCAGGGTAGCATCCAGGCAGGCATGGTGCAGGAGGAGCTGAGAGTTCTACATCTCATGCCAAAGGCAAACAGGAGAAAACTGACTTCCATGCAGCTAGGATAGGGTCTGAAAACCCACACCAACAGTGACACACTTCCTCCAATAAGGCCACACCTACTCCAACAAAGCCACACCTCCTAATAGTGCCACTCCATGGGCCAAGCATATTCAAACCACAACACTAGGTAATAAGAGAGAAAGCACTTTTTGATAAGTTTAGACATGTTCCTTCATTTTTAATGGTAAAACATAAAGAGGGCAGATTTTTAAAAAGGTGTACCAAAAAATGTGCTTCATTTCAAAAATTACTTTGTATAAGAAGGGAAAGAAATCTATTTTGGTAATGGGTGGATGATTCACTCCAGTTGAATCAACAAGTTTTTTAATGTTTAAACATCTAACAAATAAGGGTTGATATTTACTAAATACTGGGGGTAGCTTTGAGATCCTCCTTTAACCCTGCAATTGTTTTTGTTTTATGGATTGTTTGTTTTTAGCATTAAACTATTACTCTAGAGCCCAGGCTAGCATCAACCTCTTGGTGATCTTCTTGTGAGTGGTTCTTGCTCCTATTTTGAGGTCTCCTGAATGTAGGAGAGATGTTTTTCCTTTCATTGCCTGGTTTTAGGACTCAAACAAGGATGACTCAATGCAGACTGAAGATCCAACAAAATGATGGGAATGGCCAGAACGGGAAACCAGCTTTGGGCAGAAATGGTCACAGCCACTGGGCTGTGAGCACATTTGTCATATGTCTGAGGCCTGAAAGCATCATGGAGACAGAAACAGATGGACTCTGAAGAGCAAGGACTGGAAGTATATTGGTCCAGGAATAACACTAATGAGAGTTGTTGCTATCCAGGAGAGGCCTAAATTGCTTCAGCATGGTGACGGTCCAGAGGGACGAGCACAGCTTTAAGTATTTATCAGTGATGCTGATGGAGGACACCTTCTCAACATGGAATTTGGAGCCCAGCTGACGTCTAATGTCCTGTCTTGGTGCTTCCTTGTTTATAGATGTTTTACTGAAGGCATGATGTATGAAAAATGTCCTACATGGCTGAGTCAGAGCTTAAGATGTCGAGTTTCAGAGCGCATACCATACTATGTCTGTTACTGAGGTCTATGATTTCCTAAGGCTGCACGTAAAACTCAGCATGTTGCATTAACACCTTTAGCCTCTGCCGTCTCGGATGACATGTGTATAAGCAAATAAAGAAACATTAGGAGGCAAAAGGGCATTCAGTTGTGTTTGGTTACGAAAGCACTCATATAGAAAAGAACTGTTGGAGCAAGGTTTACCTCCCTCACACAATAAGCATGCCTTTGTGATTTGTTAATGCAAGTCAGAATGGAGACGGGAGAGAATTATTCAAGAATCTGAAGTGCAAAAAAAGCTGCCACTCACCTCATTTTGCTGTTCTATATTGCAAATGAGAAAGGGAATTAATAGCTACAAAAGTAAACTTTTATTATTAAAGATACTTCAGATTGTTTTCTTTAGAAGCAGAAAAAATTGAGCAGGATTTCCTCACTGTGGGTCTTGGCGGATTTCCTACCTCTAGCATACTAATCAATGCATAGGTACACTTGGTAAGGGCTGTTAAATCAATGCCTTACTCATCTGACCTTTCATTGACTCCCCTGAAGACATTGCAGCACTTTTCCGTTCTCTGAGTACTGATGCTATGGCACTACCTAAATAGTTTGCTTCGCTAATCTCGTTTCCATGGTGAAATGAATCTGCATCTTCTCTCTTGGGGTATGTAGGAGGTTGGCAGCATCTCTGTCAATTGTGAGGTCACCAGCAAGAGCTGGCAGTGGTGTGTGCTTCCCCGACTGCAGCTGTGCCGCTCTCTCAGTGGTCTCATTGAGCTCCACTTATAACCCAGAACTGGGCAGGGAGTCCATGAGATAAACCTCATCAGGGTTCATCACCATGGTGAGCCGCTCTCTCCAAGTTGTGCAGTGACTAAGGCTTCACGACGAGGTGCATCATTGAACCCACCAGCTCATTAAATGCTAGGATGGGTGGGAACTTGGAAGCATCTTCTCTTTGTTATTTATGAAATATTATAGGTCAAGGAAAGTCAGTTAATAAATCCGGACTCTACTTTCTGACCATACAATATGGACCGTGTACATTTTCTCATTTGCAACAACACTAGCTAAAAGAAAAAAGAAAAAAAAAAACCCTCATGTGGTTAGAGGCTCTCCGCAACCCTGGTGATGGAGGCATAGGAATGCTTCTTAGCTTAGATTCTGCTGTTGATTTGAACAACAGCCCCAGCACATGTGTTTGATCATCCTGCCTAGCGCTTCTGACTTTTTAACCTTATCCACGCAGGTCGGATAGGGACAACAGCTTCCTCTGACTAACTGAAGCAGGGCTTACTTTTAGATTTTCTTTAAACAGACCTCTAGAAAGAGAATGTTTTTTTAAAAAGTATACAAACTACTCTTTTCTATCAATCTTAGGCTTTCTTGCCCTCCGTCTGTTTCTGGCTCCCTTTCCACTTCCCAATCATAAGGTCCTGTGTTTGATTCTAAATCCTCTCTGGTTGGTCCCAGCACATCCCCTCTAGAAGGCACCATTTATTTCTGTGGCTGGACAGTTTATCTCCTACGATTTTTTTTTCCAGCTCAAGAACCTCTCTTGAGCTTTATGTGTCTACTTGAATTCTACATGTGAAGTCTTACAGATGTGTCAAACCTAGTTACGTTCTCACCAGAAAGACCATTACTCTCTTGCTCCCATAGTGCAGTTCAGCACCGAGGCCAGGCTTTGATGTTCTAATTAAAGGTTCCCATTTTCTCTTCTTTCATACATAAGCCAGACACTACCGAGTCACCCTTAATCATTCTGTGACCTGGTTCAGCATCAACTCACTGACAAATTTGGGTGATTGCCCTCGGGTTTGGCTGAGGGCTCCAAAATAAACCTGAAGCGTGTTGAATTTTCTCCACATCTTTAGTCTAGCCATGATGATCTTGCACCTGGTCTATTGGGATGGATTTCAAGTTTATCTGCCTCTTCCAGGTTTCATCTCCATTAAGTACATTTTCTAAAAAAGGAAAAAAAAAAGGAGAGAGAACAAGAACAGTTTTTTGTTTGTTTGTTTCTTTTCTTTTTTTTTTTTTTTGAGGGGGTGAGGTTATCTCAGATTATGCTGCTGACTGTTTGCTTCCAATTACCCTTCAAGTAAATCTGGAATGTCCTAAGGGGTATCTGCTGCATGTTCTGCCATCTTGGATATTTGGTTTCTGCTACTCTTGTGTGACTCCTGTCAGTGGTGCGGTTGTCACATTAGCGATTAGTTTTTAAACTAAATCCCACTTGTCTCTGGGTTTTCCCACCTGGTGAGCTTTACTCTAAAACCACCATTGCTCACTGCTGTAAGCACTGCTGTGCCTTCAGACAAGTCTCCTGCCTCTGTATCTTCCCGGCTCCATCCTTTTAAGGATGCACACACCTGCGTCCTTCTACCACGCACATATAAAACTTTGACAAGTTATGTGCATGCATATATAACCTTAAAAGTCAATGCCCATTCTAAGCCTTTTTAAAATTAAAAATTCAGTTTAGTACATTTTTTTAGCATATTTAAAGAATTACAGACTTAGTACTATTACCTAATTTTAGAATGTTTTCCTGAGCCCTACCCCTCCACCACCACCAAAAGGAACTTCTTTTGTAGGCCCTGGTAAAGACAATCCACCTTGGATTGCTATAGATTTCTTTATCTAGACAAGTAGAATGAACCAGAACCATGTCTTAGATTTATTTGTGTGTGTGTGTGTGTGTGTGTGTGTGTGTGATTATTTCTTTTACTTAGAGTGATTTCAAGATTTATTCATGTTGAAACTCTAACAACATCTACTTCAACATTGCTTAATGATATCGCAATATGTCAGTGGTTCTCAATCTGTGTGAGTTGTGAACCCTTCGGGGATTGAACAATCCTTTCCCAAGGGTCACATATCAGATATTTGTCATTTCAGATATTTACATCACAATTCAGAGCAGAGGCAAAATCAGTCATGAAGTGGCAATGAGACTAATGTTATGGTTGGGGTCACTACAACACGAGGAAGTGCCTTAAAGGGTCATAGCATTAGGACAGCTGAGAAGCACTGCCTATGTACGCATACACTTTGTATGCCCACTCATCAGGTGAGAGACATTTGTGTTGCTTTCATCTTTGTGCTATTACTAAGATGGTAGTGCTTGTATGAATGTTCATAATCACAAGGTTTCCTATGGAGGTAGTTTTAATTTCTCCTGGGTACAGATCTAGGGATAAAACTGTTAGGTCTTATGACAACGTGCCATAAAAATTTTTAAAGAAATGAACAAATTGTTTTCTAAAGCAGCATTTCATATGCGCCAGCAGCCTTCCACTGTTTTTTCATTTTTGTCCCCTTTTTACTGTATTTTTACTGTATTTGTCCCCTTTTTAATGCATTTTTCTCTTACATGTGTCCTAATTACAGCTTCCGCTCCTCTGCTCCTCCAGTGTCTTCCCAATTCCCACCCCCATACACTTCCGTTTCTTTTTCACATTAAAAACAAAGAGCCATCTAAGGGCTAATGATAAAATAAAATATAATATGAATACAAGACTAACAAATCAGAATTGAACAAACCAACAGAGATCCACTTGTTCACATGCTCAGGAATCCCATAAAAATAATACTTGAAGCCTATGTATAATGCCTACGCGCGCGCGCACACACACACACAGAGAGAGAGAGAGAGAGAGAGAGAGAGAGAGAGAGAGAGAGGGAGAGAGAGAGAGAGAGGGAGAGAGAGAGGGAGAGAGAGGAAGAGAGGGAGAGGGAGAGAGGGGAAGTAAGGAAGGGAGAAAGAGAGAGGAAGGGAGAGAAACAAAGAGAGGGAGAGGAGACAGAGAGGAGACAGAGAGAGACAGGGAGAGAGGAAGAGATAGAGAGAGAGAGGCAAGAGACAAAGAGAGACAGAAAGGGAGGGAGAGAGAGGGATAGAGGGAGGGAGAGAGAGGGATAGAGGAAGAAAGAGGGAGAAATGGAGAGACAGAGGGGGAGGGAGAGAGAACAGAGAGAAAGGAAGAAAGGGAAAGAGAGAGGGAAGAAGAGAGGGAGAGAAAAACATAGAGGAAGAGAGAGGGAGAGAGAGAGGGAAGGAGAGAGGGAGAGAGAGACAGAGAGAGGGAGAGAAAAACAGAGAAAGAGAGAGAGAGAGAGAGAGAGAGAGAGAGAGAGAGAGAGAGAGAGAGAGAGAGAGGAAGGACCTGCTGCAGACCTGTGCAGGCACTGTCTATGGTTCCTCATCAGTCTCCCTGAGTTCTTATCTGCATTGATCGTGCTGATTTAGAGAGATTTATTTACTTGGTGTCCTGCATCCCCTCTAGCTCTTCCATTTTTCCTTCCTCCTCTTCCCCAGGGTTCTCTGATCCCTGACCGGAGGGATTTGACGGAGACATTCTGTTAGCGCTGAGTGGCCACTCTCTCTATAATGTTGAGCTGTGGGTCTCTGTATTTGTCCCACATGCTGCAGAAGGAAGCTTCTCTGATGATGGCGGAGCAAGGCACTGATCTATGAGCACTGCAGAATGCTATAAAGAATTATTTTATTGACATATTTGTTCTTTTAGTAGAAGAGTAGTATTTGGTTTTACTCTAGCCATCTAGTCTCAGGTTTTGTCACCAAAGCAGTGTTGGGTATGGGTTCTGTGGTGGTTTGGATAAGAATGGCCCCCATAGGCTCATAGATTTGAATGCTTGATCAGTTAGGGAGTGGTGCTACTTGAGAGGGACTTAAGAACTGTGGCCTCTCTCAGGGACTAAGCCATCAACCAAGGAATACACATGGCTTCAGATGCATATGTAGCAGAAGATTGCCTTGTCAGGCGACAATGGGAGGAGAGGTTCTTGGTTCTATGAAGGCTCCATAGTAGGGGAATTGAGGTCGGGGAGATGGGAGTGGAATGGGTGGAGGAACACCCTCATAGAAGCAGGAGGAGGGAGGATGGGATAGGGGCTTTCGGGGAATGGGGGAAACCCAGAAAGGGGATAACATTTGAAATGTAAAATGAAGAAAATATCCAATTTAAAAAACAAAACAAAACAAAACTGTGGCCTCGGGAGAATAGGTGTGACTACATTGGAGGTTGTATGTTACTGGCAGTAGCCTTTGAGGCCTAAGATGCTCAAACCAGGCTCAGTGTCTGTCTGTCCGTCCGTCCATCTGTCTCTTCCTGCTGCCCGTGGATATGGATGGAGAACTCTCAGCTACTTCTCTAGCAGCATGTCTGCCTGCATTCCACCATCCTTCCTAACACGCTTCCTGTCATGGCAATAAAGGGTTAAACCTCTGACACTGTAGGCCAGCCCCAGTGAAATGTTTCCTCTCTAAAAGCTGCCATGGTCATGATGTTTCTTCAAGTCACTAGAAAATTGACTAGGCTTGTTTAATTACTCCTCATGAAGTAGGCCTTAAGTCAAATCAGATATTGGCTGGCTCCTCCTATAGCTTGGTGCCACCATCGCCCTAGCATGTTTTTCAGGGAGGGTACCATTGTAGATCCAAGGGTTTGTGACTTTGTTGGTGTTCACATTTGACCTTTGGAAGTTTGCAGAGTAATTCTATACCTAAAATGTTAGATCATAGGGGTGAAGTCTCTAGGCATCAGTTTGACGCCTCCATGTCTACTGAGTTGTATAGGTGTTGTCTTCAGTAATGGGGCCTTACTGTCAGTTTGTGGAGAGCAAGCTATAGTCTTGGCAACCGTGTGGGTTGTTTGGAAATTCCCATGGGACCCCTTTGGCCAATAATTCAATTAGGTACACTGAAAAAGTATTATCCTAACCCTGCTGTAGCCTTGATTTCTACCTCAGAAGCAATTTCCTTTCTTCCAGTATTCACATCTACATAGCTATAGCATACGTTATGTATTAATTATAGCTAATATCACTTATTGATTCTCATGTTTAAATGTGTTCTTAACTGGCATATAGTCAGTAGGTCTGAGCATGTCATAATTTTAAAGTGTTTGTTTTGGAGAGCATGAAGTGTGTACACTGACTCCATTTGTGTCTTTCAGGTTCCTTCATCACCTTGCTTCTGTTAGAAACTGTACACTCTTTTTCCTTATATGATTGGCTATTCTTTTGCCATAGATCTTCCCTGAAATGCTGTTTCCTTAGGAAGGCTTTATTTGGCCACCCTCTCCAGCCCTTCATCATCTTGTTTGTTTCTGTAATGGTACTTTCTACAATGTGTAATTTTTAAAGTGTATTTGTGTGAATCAATGATTTTTTTTAAATGGGGGTGTTTGTTTGTGCTATTACATTAGAATATCAGATTCTTGAAGCTATGTATCAATGTATTTTCATTATAGAACCCATATGTCTTGTACACTGTTTGCTGTATACCAACCCTTTAGTAAGAGTATTCATAAAGAGTGCTAGACAGTTATCAGGACAATACCAGGAACAGAAACAGAACAGAACAGAGTGCCTTTTGGTAGACTTGTTATAAAACAAGGGTTTAGAACTTGAATTCATCCCCATTAGCACACATTTTTCTCAAACTTAGTCATTCCATAGGCAACTCACATGATTTATTAAAATAACTATAAACAATGAGATTATAATAAAATGAGTGGATACAAGTATGTAATGATCACTCTTGTTACATAATATAAACAAATAGCAAATGGAATCACTAATCCTAGTCATGAACGCCTTGACATTTTGGAGAACAGCTTAGGCAAAGCAGTTTATTTTCTCCCATATCCACAGACCCCATCAGTTCCATTTGCCTCATTTGTTTCTTTCATACAGATGCCATAGTACAGCTATTTGTTTTCAGACACATGCTTGACTACGTGCACGTGCGTGTGTGCATGTGTGTGTGTGTCTCTGTTTGTGTTACTGTTGATTGTACATATGTGCGCTCATATATGTGGAGGTCAGAGTACATCCTTGAGTGTCATTTCTCAGATGCTATCAAGTTTATTTTTGAGAAATTATTGTTTCTCACTTGCACCAAAACACCAGTACTCACCAGAGAGATTAGTTTTCTCAGCAAGGTATTCCCACAGATCTGCCTGTCCGTGCTCAGCCCTCCCTCCACCACAGCACTGGGATTACAAGTGTATCCCTGCCACTGTAGTTCACTTTTTCACATTGGGTCTAGAGACTGAACTCAGCTTAGCTAGCACATAGCTGAGCCTTCTCCTCAGCCCCAAGGAAAGGCAGTTTCAGTGTTTTAAAAGTCTTATCTCTATAGCACGTCAGAGGAAACATCAGGGAAAAAAAGCCCAGTGGTTTATAAGAAAATGGACAGGGAGAGCATATGTTTTGCTGTTAGAAGAGGAATCTGTTCTTGTGTATCATGTAAATAAAATATGACTGCGTTGAAAGAACACAACACAAGAAGCCAGCATGAGGCACCCTGCAGTGAAATCTGTAACCCTGTCCAAGAAAAGATAGAGAAGACAGAAACCAAAGGGCTTTGTTTTTAAATGCAAACCACATATGTGATCCAGCTCCAGAGGGGTCCAGAACTCCATTCTTCCCCTTTGCATCAGCACAGCTGACATTGTGTTTACTCACAGATGCCACTTCAGATCTGTGCTCACATAGGACTGCCTAGAACGCCCCTTTAGCTCCTCCCACAAACCCTGGCACAGCTATCTCCTTTTCCCTCATCCACAGGACCATCCCCATATCAATTTGTAACTCTCGTATAGTTCTACCTGCATTCACGTTAGACATACGTAATTTATCACTGTTGCTTGGTTCAGACATCTTAACAATATACAACCTCCTTCCGGTTTTCCTTATTCTGATATGTTTTGAGGGTGCTTTAAGTTTTAAGCTCCTTTATAAAGTATTTAAATTCGACACTACTTTGTAGGCCACTTGTGGGTTTAGGGAGGTCTCCTTCATAGAAAAAGTCTTTAGTCCCTAAGGCTCTACCACTTGTCCTTAAAGACAGGTTTTTGTCTTATGTAATTGTCTTTTCTATCTTAAACTTTGTTCCCTAGATGTCTGTCTAGGAAACTCTTGGCTATATTCTAGTTTTGTTTGATAATCATAGACTAAAACACAGACAGGATCAAGGGGTAGGTAATTGTAATGCACTTAAACAATTTTTCTGCAACTTAGGTTTTTGGTTCAGATAGATGGTCCCTTCTTTCCCCTTCTTGATATGGAATAATGGGCTTTGGAAGCCTTCTTCATAGTGGACTGAATCTGACCTCTGTTTGTGCAAGGCGGGTACTAAGAAGATTTTACCAAGCAAAGGGTTGAATGACTGAGTAGCTAATGAAACTGACATGCATTGGGAGAGATAAGCGACTATTTATCATTTTAAAAACACACATGAAAGTTGTTTCAAGTCATTCCAAAACAAGTCTTTAAATGTAAAAATGGAAGTAGAGTAAGATCCAAAGCTGAATGACTTTGTCTAAACCTACATCATGTCGCATGATGCATTTGTAAGTACATCTACAAATATATGGGTGGGCATGTATGTGTATGTTAATATATGTAGAAACAAGTCTTGTACTCACACTCACATATAACATTCTATTATGTTTGATTTGGGGACAGTTTCTTTCTGTAGTTGCATAAAATGTTCAGTTATTTAAAACAAAATGACCAGAACAGAGACTTAAAGACAAACTGAAAGCTTAAAGCATTGTCCCAAATCTGCTGTGGGGACATTATTGGGTACCTATGACTGACAGAGTCTGATGCTGAAACTTGGAATTCTCTTGGATAGCCAGTGTGCTTTTGGCACAAAGACATCCAGCCACACAAAACCACTCAAGATAAAGTTCAGAGCCCTCAGCAAAGTGTGTTTCGCCCTCTGTATTGTGAGGGATAAGTTCTGGCCTTGCTGTTGATAGCAAAGTTTGGATGTCTACCATCTGTGAGGTGCTGTGCCTGACATCCAAATCCTTAGTGTAGAATTTTTTAAAGATGAGGATTATTTGAAATAACAATCACATGGCGAGCTTAGCTTTCTGCACACAGCCTCCCAAAGGCAATATGCACTCAGGGCCAGGCAGTCTTTGGTTTGAATCCTGTCGTCGCCACGTGCTGGTTTGTAATCCTAGGACGCAGTAAATCTTTTGGAAACTCACTTTTTGCAACTATAAAAACCAGTGAATTGTCAAGTGTGTTCCAAAATCAGTGAGCAGATTAAATGAAGTAATACATATAAAGTACTTGCCACATAAATATTCTCTCTTTTTGTGAATGTTTAAAAAATAAACATGTAAGTTCTTCAGAAAGGAAACATGTAAGTAACTGTAAATAGTTTTAGCGTCCATGTGATGATGAGATATTTTGTAAGTGACCAAAACTGGGTCATTTGAGAAGAGAGAATGTTAATTGACGAGTTACCGCCATTATACTGGCTATTGGGCATGTCTGTGTGGCTTTTTGCTTGTGTGTTTGCTTGTTTAATTAATGCTTGTTACAGGAGAGCCCAGTGCATTGTGGGTGGCAGTTGGTCATGGGATATAGAAGAAAGCATGGTCACTGCTTTAGTTCTTGCCTCCAGATTCTTGTCCTGGTTGAATTCTTATGTGACTTCCCTCAAGGAAGGACTGTGATCTGAACCTGTAAGCCAAATAAACCTTTTTCTCCTCTTGGTTTGGTTTTGACCATTATTTGATTGCAGCAACAGAAAGTAATCGGAACAAGGGGTAAATAGAAAGTAGATGGAAACATGAAAAGAAATATGCACTTGGAGAAGTGTTAGTTCAGTTCAGAGAGAAGGATGATTCACAAAGTGAGATCATGGAAATGAAAGACGAAGAAAGCTTATTTAACAGGAAACAAGATTACTGGGGTGGAGCGTTGGAATGGTCGCTCTATGAGGACTTATCTAAGCACTGAGTTATAAAGGAAGAGAACATGTACTGATCAAAGATTACCTTTGGAACGAGGACCAAGGCCTGTTTAACACATACTTGTACATCAGCTGGCATTATCACTATGCCGATGTTGTTCATGTAACCATATTGTTGAGGTTTCATCTAAGAACCCTTCCCTTCAGTGTTTAGGAGACACAGTCTAACCACAAACATTCTGAGCTTTTGCCTCTTAAAATCTGTTCTCCCCTTCTGTGACTATCTTGTCCCTAGGTGTGAGGGTTGTTTTTCAGATATCTTGCTTGGGGGTTGGACATATCACTGCCACTTATCCTTTGAAGTTTGGCTAACCTGTTAGTTATCTCCGTTCATAGCTCTATCTGTTGCAAAAAGAATCTTTGCCATGCCAGATGAAGAGCTATAGGTGGTCAATGGAGTCTGGGACAGGACCAATCAGTTTCCTTCAGGGGCCAGTGCCTGTGTACATTGTGTGACCCCATGTGCTCTATCCTGGATATAAACATTTATGTGCACTGCTCAGCAAAACCCCAAGGTTGTATCCACATGTCCTTATATAGATATAGATTGACTTGTAAGGATAATAAAGGAGAGACCTGGGGTTTGTGGAGAGAAGGGTGAGCAATGGGAGGAATTGAGGTTGAGGGAGTGAGGGATGTGATGGAGTGCTCATGTATGAAGTTCACACAAAAAATAAAATTAAAAGTACCGCGACAACAGTAAGTATGAGAGTGAACAGTTTGGGATATTGGGAAATTCTGGCTATCCTTGTAACAATCACTGGGTCACAACTTACAGAGATGATGTTGACATTGGAAGTTTGAGTGAAGATAGAATAGTCAGTAAAATAAAAATTTTTTTTTCCAGAGAATAAATTTAGAATGATGTTTTAAAACTGAAATTTATTTTGGAAATTTGGAGCCTTAGATGCTGGTTCTGGCTATGTGAGTTTTAAGCAAGCCACGCAACATTTCCAAGGTGCTGTGCTCTTTGATTTTAAGGCGTCAGTAATTCCCAGCTGATCTCTGAGTGTCTCTCTATTATTATACTTTTATGATTCTCTTTGAAACTTCTTGGCTGTGAAAGAAAACAGAATGACTTTTCTAGCCTGGTTGCTTGAAAAGTTTCCTCGAGATATTACTTGGACATATAAGGAAGGCGGCATTGGAAAAGCCCAGTGGAAGAAATGAAATCTGGATTTTCCCTAGATGAAGTAATAGGTGCACGGACACAGAACAGCGAGTCAGTCTGTTCTCTTAGTCCAGAGGAGAGTGACACACAGGGTTAAGAGCAGATTGCTCTGACTACTGATGCTGGAGTGACTTCTGGTTGAAGGCAGGAGGCTACGCACTGTCCCACAGGCCTTCTTCTCAGATACCCTCAAGCAACTCAGAGTAAAGCAGCACACTAACTATATTAGACCGTACAGTAACCGAAAATGTGAAGTGCTGAAAAGCCGTGGAAGGCAGTGGATACTCGATGAAATGTTAAGGTCTTCTTGATTTTGAAGAAATAATAGCTGTGCACAGAGCCAGAGATATCCTGGGAAGAACGTGGTGATAACTGGCATATGTCAACATGTAATGATGGTGCAGTAATTGTTATCCGAAAACACTTCAGTGTAATGTTTGTTCACACAGATAAAATTTGCTCATTATGGTCATGTGAGGTCTGAGTAGTGAAACCAAAATGAGGGAGAAGCAGTGGCCTCTCATAGCTTTACACAGTGTATCTGCATTAACACTTGAGTTTATCCACTGAGTATATAAGGGGGATGCTGAAATGATCAAGTCAGAAAGATCATTTTCTTATGATAGGAAAATAGTATAACTATATGTGAGTCAGAAATGTATTTCTGTACAGATTTATATATGGATAAAAATACACAATTCCCCGGAAAAAAAAAAACCACGTCAGATTTTAATTATAGCAAAATACCATTTTATTTGATTAAAACATAAAAGTAAACTTGCGAGTATAATTCCGGTTAAGCCATATTTCACACTCATATTTTAAGATATAATGCTTTGACAGCCAGCAGAGGTGAGCTAAGCACTCACCTCTCTCCTGAGCACCACAGTCTGGACCATGGCTCTACCTACCTTCCCAGGGAGGCCCGCCAGCCTCAGGAACAGCCAACCAGGAGTCCCTTAACAGTTGGAGCAGGGGGCTGTGTCTGACTCTGTTCCCTGCCTTTGGGTCCCTTCCCCCCCCCCCCCAACTGGGCTGCTTTGTCTGGCCTCAGTGGAAGCGGAGACACTCAGTCCTTCTTAGGCTTGGTGTGCCAGGGTGGGTTGGTATCCATGGAGAGGCCTCCCCTCTGAGGAGAAGGGTGAGTAGTGATGGGGATAGTGTGAGGGTGGACTGGGAGGGGGAGGGGAGGAAGGGAGCTGCAACCAGGATGTAAAGTGAATAAATACATTTAATAAGAAAGAATTAAATTTCTAAACTCACTAAATAATTACATATCTACATATGCATATATGTATGTATCATTTCTAAATATTTTTGTTATTTATTTCTAAATATTTTATAATTTAAATATGTGAGTTTATGAGGCATGGATCTTATAGCTTAGATGGTAGAAATGATTTATAAGTTCCGTTAGTCTTTTTCATATTCAATTATATCAGACTCAGTTATATCACATTGGTAGTTTAAAGTTTGCCATGGGTAGGGATATTTACATCACAGAAGTCTGTGACTGCATGACTCATGGTTTGTTGTATTGTTTTGCTCATTTAATGGAGTCATGAAATTAATGCTAGGCTGGTTTTAATAATGTGGGATTGTCCCCTGCCCCAGCCTTCTGAGCAGGGGATTTCAAGACCTCAGTGCTAGCCACAGTCTCCCACCTAGTGTGTGCTCTGACTGAGGTGAAGTCCATTGTTCTTCCAGACCTGCAGTTTCCTGAGAGGCAAGAGCCACCTGCTGAGCAAAGACCCATTCTGCAGACCTGTTTCCAGCCTTTGGGGGAAGGGTCCCCCCCACCCTGCCCCAACCCCCACACCCTGCTTATATATTTGCAAATCCCATTAAACTTTGAGCCTTGAGCACAAAACTTGTCTTGGCTTCAATTTCTTCTTGTCACTCCTTTCTATCCCCAGCTTTCCTTCCAGGTAACCTAGTAACCTGTTTTACGCAGCTGCGGGCAGCTATATGGGATATACTTAAATAGTTGGGGACTATAGACTTTACATGGAGAAAATAATTTAAAATTTTTGTAATACAATCTTCTAGTAATCTAAAGCTATTATCCAATTCACTATACTTAAATAGTTGGGGACTATAGACCTTACATGGGGAAAATAATTTTAAATTTTGGTAATTCATTCTTCTAGTAATATAAAGCTATTTTCCAATTCACTGACATCTGATGCAAATGAATGACACAATCTGGGGTCTTTCACTTTCATCTTAAGTACTAACATAAATTTAAAAATTAATTGAAATTCCTATTGGATTTATTCATGCTTGTCAATTTTAAGAGCTCAGCAAATACTAACAAAAGTATTCTGTGAAAATCAATTGTTGCTGAGGAATTTATTGTATCATGTATTTTATTATTATTTGTAAGTTGTGTCATACATATCATTCATAAAATTGGTAGGTAATGTTTCTTAAAATACACGCACGCACACACACACACACACACACACACACACTTCCATGGCTGCACTTAAGTTTTGGAATGCATTTCCCCATTTCTCTCTCTTAATTCAGGCATCTTTCTGAGTTGTCACCTGCAATCTGCAACCTATCCATCATGCCCTGGGCTTCACCTCAAGAGCAACAGCCTTAGTCCATTGTTATCCAGATCCTGTGCTCTTCAAGACCCTGTGTATATTCTGAAATTATCATAACTTTATCTCATCATCCCCAACTCTTTTAATTCATATATATATATGTGAATATATATATATATATATATATATATATAATGTAATAGTTAAGAAAGGCTAAATAAAGCTAATTACTTAATGTTTGTAATATGTATATTTTGTTCTATTCTTTAGCATAATACAATCTCCCTCTGATTCATGTAACTTGCTACAGATCGAATTTTCTTCTTTTTGAGGCTGACTCGCGTCTACCGCATACGTACCAAGTTTCCTTTCTTCCTTATTCCTTGGATGTACAGTTAGGCTGACAGGTATAAACAATACTCCAATGAACGTAGCAGTGCATAGATCTCTCTGACTCATTTCATCTTCTTCATTCTCAAGAGTGGAATGGCTAGAGCCCATTTTAATGACACACTCTCACATATCCATAATATTTACCACTTAATACGTAACTACTCCATGTTTCCTATGAAGTCTCAACAAATTCAACAGATTCACTGAAACTTTACCGAGAAATAGAAAAGTGTGAGAAGGAGCCAAGGAAGAATGAGGTGGGGGCACGAAAGAAGGAGAGCAGTGAGTAGCTAGAAGAGAAGTGACCAGGGAGGTGAATCACCAGGGCAAGCAGTGTTGCGCTGCTGCTGGCACCTGCAAGTTTTTAGTGAAGTCTACATGCCTCACATCTGTCCATCTCTAAAGGAGCTTCATACTCCTTTGAACAAATGGAAGAGTTACACTTGATTCACTGAAGTAGCAGTGTTTAGACAGCAATGTCCGTTGGCCAGATTAATGTTCTGGATGTAATTAGAATGGGCTCGTAGGTTGCCAGGAGCAGTGTGGTTATATCTCAATGGAGGCCCATATCAGTGACAACTTCCAAAACATGACCTGAGCATAAGACACAGAGGTGCCAGCCACAAAGAAATAACAACCTGTTTCCACATAAGCATTGTTTTTAAAAAAAAAGGAAATTCTTTTGAAAAGTATTTTTTATTTTTGTGTTTGTTGTATATATTTATGTGTGTGTACATGTGTAGAGGTGTGTATATACGTATACATGTATGTAGAGGCCAGAAGACACCCTCAAGGTCATTCGCTTTGTATATACATGGGTGTAGGTATGGGTATGCATGTGTCTGTGTATGCATGTATGTGTGTGTGTATTTTAAAATGGGCACGTGTAGGCCAGAGTTCAGTACCAGGTGTTTACCTCTGTTGCTCTCTCCTTGGTTTTCTGAGGTAGGGTCTGAACCTGGGGCTCACAGATTCAACAAGGCAAACTGGCCAGCCAACTCTCAGAATACACCTATCATAGTCTTCTCAATGCTAAACTCTTTAGAGTTGTGTAGACAAGAGCTACAACCGCAGCAGCTTTTAACAGATGCCGAGGAACCCAGTCTTAGGTAGCTCACGCTTGCAGACCAAGACCTTTATCCCCCGAGCAATATTTTTTTTTAAAGTTGGGTTTCCTCAATGGTTTGGAACTGTCCAACTGGACAGGGCTGTGGGGCCAGTGAACCCTCTAAGAATCTGCTGTTCTCTGCTTCCCCAGGGACACATCATCAGTCTAGAGTTTTTTAAGTGGGTTCTGCAGTTCAAAGCCAACCACCAGCAGTTGTTGGGCAAGCATTTTAATGAGTAATAGACTCATTTTCCTGAACTTCATAAATCACGAAATCAAATAATCAACAATAAGTGTATGTTACAACAGAAATAAAGATAGGAACTACGTTGTCTTAAGTTCAGTATCTGATATTATCGTACAGTATTTCAAAGTAATTTTGGAAAGGACAGAAGTGATGGCCACACAGCGGCATGCTGTGCTGTTATTTCACATGCCCTTTCATTTTCTCCTATGCTAGCACTGAAGGACAGCCTGCTGGACACTGGAACACTGTACAAAGAGGTTAATAGGGGTTTGTAGTTTTTCACAGCTTGTAAAACCGCAGTGTAGATAAAGCAATCTATTTTGCTAGTAGAAAAAAATAATAAAAACCTCTCTCTGAGGACAAAGAAAACCTGAATTTCTAAGCCGGTATCTTGAACGATACAGACAAAAGCTGTAACACTTGTGTGTCCTGGTAGAGGTTTCCGGCCTCTCATGGAAAGTCCCCAGCCTGACATTTGGTGTTAAATGTACCTCAGAGGGAGCGAGGCCTGGCACACAGTACTTCTTAGACTGTAGGTGTGCAGTGAACAAATGAGTCACCCTTATAATTATTGTAACATTTTCCCTTTTTAAAAGTGGCCATTTTGTTTTCTAAAAATGTCTTTAGATAAAGTTTTAATGCTCCAGGGAGTCTATATTATAGTTTCTAATCCTTAGCCAAACAAAATGTAACAGAAAAAATATATACATTTCAAGCTATACTTAGTGTGCTGTTAGAGGAACATGAAATGTAATGTTTGGTTACCTATATTCAGTATATGCATCATAATTATTGAAGTGAAAATAACAGAGAGCAGATACAGAGTATTTAATCAGTAGCAGACCTCAGGAAAAGGACATTCACTGTGTTTTCAAATACCCTTGTTACTCTCTGTGCATACGTGTGTGTGTGTGTGTGTGTGTGTGTGTGTGTGTGTTTGTATGTGCTCATGTGTGTGAATTCACAATAACTTTCTTACAACCTCTTTGCTAGTAATAATTCATGACACTTCAAAATCGAATTGTAGAATCTATTTTAGGGGACTTTAGATTTTACATGATACTACATGTAGCTTAATATTTTAAGGCTCACTGATATGAATTTAGCAGTTTAGAGTCCGTCGAGAGTGGCTTAGATTATGAACTCAGAATTTAAGTGAACTTGGCGCATTTGCATGAGATGTGTAACATTCTGACTCATCCATCAGTTGCAATGCCATTGCTGGCTGAAAGTGTGAATGAATCAGGATGCTGCGTGAACCTATGACCCAAGCACAGCACTACCCCACTTCACCAGGCACATCAATTTCTAATTCAACACCACCGAATCTCATTGTGTACAGATGGCTTATATCTTTAATGTGGATTAACTTGTATATATATATTTTATATTCTCTTTTTATCATCAAAATGACCAAGGAAAAATTTTAAGAATCCATATAATTACTTTAAAATTTAAATGAAAATATGTGTGTGTGTGTGTGTGTGTGTGTAGACATATTTTTTATATGCACACATTCTAAAGACTTATTAGATAAAACAGATTTACTCTTAGTGTTTTAGGGGTGGTAAATCTGGAAGAAGGATTGAGGAGAAAGGACACAGAGAGGTGGTAGGATTGTACAATAATTCTTCAGAATTTTATTAATTGTTCGAATAACTCATAAAATGAAATTGGCTAGGACTTTTATTTACTGCGGAGTATCTTGCAGTGAGAATTTGATAAAGAAAAAAATTTCATTCGAAGTAATTAGCTGAAAAAATGGAGGAAGTAGGTACAGCCTCTTACTCACTGAATTAAGTACTGTTTGTTAACTAATTTATATGCAGTTTATCTTTTGCTATCTACTAGGAAAAGGGCCATGGATATTTTAAAACAACGCACACGTAGTATTTAAAAAAGTACCATGGTCTACTAAGGAAAATGCAGTTTTTTGTTTTTTTTTTTTCAGAGAAAATATAGTTTTTATTAATCTCCTGTTTGGAAAGACTATTATTTCTAAAGAAAATTTTATGCCACCCATATATGTGCACCAAATTAAAATGAGCCACTTAGTTCATGTGGTTATGTGAAGCTGAGTTAAAAAAACATTATATAAATAGAATTGGCTTAAATAATTCATATTTCAGGAAAGTTATTTCTATAAAACTTGCCTGCTAAAATGTTAACTTTGTTAAATATATGTTATTTATAGGTTGGGTTATAGACTCAAATAATAAATGTTGAAAGACCAACTTCTGACAGTTCTTTGTGAAGTATTTTCCTGGTTATAATGCAGTTTACATTATAAGGGAAGGGAAAACACAAGGTGCCGAGGCTTAGCATTGACGTATAACAAAAATACAAACTGATCATTTGTATTGATCCCAACCACATTTTCAGCGTTTCCTTTGACAGGCCCAATGAGATAAGCCTAAAACCCTATGACCTGAAATTTGAGCTTGAAGGTAACATGCTGATGTTCTAATTCATTCTGAAAAGTCTCTAAAGTGTTTTGTGTAGAGTTTAAGACATTTTCTATGTTCATTTCAATGCTGTGCCTTGTCATTTGCCTCAGTATTTTACATGGATTACTTCACTAAGTTGAGGTTGTCAGGAAGCTGGACCCTGTGCTGCCTGCCAGTGAAGACTGCCTGCTGTCGCTGGACACGTTGTTCATGTTAGTGACCCCATGGGTCTCTCAAAGTCAGTCTTTAACATTCCAGAATTTTTACTGTGCATCTGTTGCTGGCGTCCTGCCTCCCACCCACACAGGCTCAGACTAACTAAGAGGAGTTTATGCTAGTGCAGTAAGTGCATCGAGATGAAGTCATACTATGAGAAGGTGGCTGGCTTCCTAGTGGGGCTGCAAAAAGAAGTTTGCAAGGAGTTCATGTGCACATTTGTTAAAGGAAACAGAGTGTGGGTGTGGAATCCGAAAAGCAATTTCCCAATGGTATTTCTTACGTATCTTTTTGTGTGTGTGTGTGTGTATTATGTATTCCAGATGGGCTTTATACAACTCAATGAGGACTTCATATTCATTGAGCCCTTCAATGATACAATGGCCATCATAGGTCACCCACACCGTTTATACAGGCAGAAAAGGTCCACAGAGGAAAAAGTCACAGAGAACTCAGCTGTTCACCACCATCACTGTGGTGTCATTTCAGGTAACTCTTCCTGAGAAGATTTAACTCAATGTGTACTACAAAGTGAATTCTTTGAAACACTGTCTCCTCTTTCCGTGGCCACCTCTCCCAAGGTGCACTCACCCTCCCTTCTCTTTATTATTATTAAAATGGAATCCAATTTGCTTAATAACAGTTAGATATGATAGGTTTACAAGTTGGTGTTTCATGAGGCACTGTATTTTAATATCAAAAGATGGCAATTCAAAAATTCTTCAAAGACCAGCTTAGGACTTACTTTGCCACGTTCTTGATCTGGGAAGTCTTTCTTATGGTTTGCATTGCAACAGTAGAAATGACTGACAGAGTTTCAGGCTTCTGAGTGAATTCTATGAGCTCAAAGCCTTACTTAATCCACCTCTAGGAGAAGTACATAGATTTTGCTTTACTCTGAGTAGATGCATCCTGTTTTCTTTTTAGCTCATTTAAATACCATCTTGGAAGATGAGCAGCAGATTTGGAAGGAAAATTAAAAATGTGTACTTTTAATGTAGGATCCTTTAGAACTCATAAACATTCCAGCCATCAACGCCCCATCATGTTCAGTCTGTGAGGCCACAGGTATAATAATGTGGTTTTGTTTGTTTACTTTCCTGTGATCTTTAGGCATAAATCTGTCACATTTACAAGAACAGAAAGAGGATTTAATGGTATCACAGCCAACATCAGACTAAAAATTGTTCCCTAAGACAGGTCTGTTAGACATTTAATGGGGAACATTTCATTAAGTAGTCACTAAGTCAAGAAATGTTTTTTTATTATAATTGAGAAGATACGAATTTAAGAAGGATTTTTCAGTATAATGAGTTTAAAATTAGACTTCTAGGTTCGAATGTAAGTGTTAATGTAGTTAATGTACAGGATATAAATACTAAAATTGACTGTGATATTTGAGGCTAGGTTTTATGAAGTGAGAGAAAGTAATATTTGCAGAGACCACAGCTCTCTAGGACACTCATTCAATTTTAGGAGAAAATATGAAATTTTTTGTGTAGGAGGTTTGTTTTGTGAAAATTCATATCATATTTGAAACGATCTTTGGTAGTTTGGGGGAGATTGTTACTATCTGATTCTGTGTATCAGGTAAGACCAGATAAGACTAAGCTTCTTCCCTATTTTAGGACCTGTTAATTCAAAAGGAGTGCAGAGCAGAACAAAAGTTACAGATAACATTATGAACAAAGGAAGAACACATTTAGTGTTTGAAACTAGAAACAATAGCAGCAGCAACTTTGAGATAGTCTGTTTAAGAATTTTGCTCTGTATAGGTTATCCTGAGAGTCTGAATGCTGATGAGCTCCATCCTTTAATTACTCAAATTAATGAAGGACACAGTGCAGGCTTTGTGTGCCATGGTTCACTGAGACACAGAGTCTAGAGCGTCCTTGATTTTAATAGGTTAATAAAGCATAAATGCATGATTCATATTTGGCAAACATTCTTCACAATGTTCCTGACATACATTACATAGTACACATAATATGCATAATATATTG
Source organism: Apodemus sylvaticus (assembly GCF_947179515.1). Classification (NCBI taxonomy): domain Eukaryota; kingdom Metazoa; phylum Chordata; class Mammalia; order Rodentia; family Muridae; genus Apodemus; species Apodemus sylvaticus. The sequence continues at coordinate 38,834,938 of NC_067484.1, read as the reverse complement.
ACCTATTTGGATAAAACATTCGCATGCAAGGACAGAAAGCTGTCAGCAATCAGATGCCTGGTTGGGCTTACCTATATCGGGGAGCTCTGTGTTTGCAAAGTATTTTGAAATTAGCTACATATGAAATGTGTTTATTTTCTTTATATGTACTGCATTCATTGCTGCATTTTAGTTTGTACTTCAAGCCTACACATTAACACAATAACATAACTTAGGCTTGGATAATGCTACAATATTCTTACAAAATAGAATTTTAAGATTTATTTTAGCTTTGTCTCCGTGTTACTCCTTTCCCTCATGTAAATGTCATACATTGTCCTAGTGTTTTACTGCTGTTAACAGACAGACACCACGCCCAAGGCAACACTTATTTGGACATTTAATTGGGGCTGCATTACAGGCTCAGAGGTTCAGTCCATTATCATCAAGGCAGGAACATGGCAGCATCTAGGCAGGCATGGTGCAGGAGAAGCTGAGAGTTCAACATCTTCATCTGAGGGCTGCTAGTGGACGATTGACTTCCAGGCAACTAGGAGTTTGGTCTGAAAGCCCATATTCACAGTGGCACACCTACTTCAACAAGGATATACCTCCAAATAGTGCCACACCTTTTGCCAAGCATATACAAAGCATCATATATGTGTATTATGGATTAATTGTTTTGTGCTGATTATATTCATTGTTTTTTCACAAACACATTCCTACTATTTGGATAACACAGTGTTAATTCTTTTTAATTTCTTTTAAATTTCTTTTCTTTTTTTTTTTTTAAGAATTTTACACAAGCATGTTTTAGTAAGTCTCCAACTCCAATAAGCCCATGCAAAGAACACACAACTCAGTTATAATATTTATAAGCTGAGTGCCTAGATTGGGCAGATTACCACTCTACTACTGTGCTACCCAGCTATGAGATCTCTTGCTGCTTGTGGCTTCTCCAGGCCTCTGCTCCAGCGTCCTTCAACCTCCTGTTTCTCCATCTTTCTCTCTCTTCTCCATTGCTTCATCTCCCTCTCCTCCTTCCTTTCTCACCCTTTCTAAAACTCCCAGCCCCGCCTTTTCCTTCCACTGCCCAATTGCAGGCTCTAGCTTTTATTTGATCAGTTAAAATGGGTAGAAGATTCACCTGAAATCTGAGTAAGTTATCTACTCCCGGTTGGGGCAGCCCCTTTGATAAAACAAAACCATCAAACAAGTGTACTCTATACACATAATTTCTATATGTCTCTTCTGTCCACTCTTCCCATATCCCCACGTAAACTTCATGATCTGTTCTTCTTTAGTATTTTTACATACACATGTGCACACACATGTGCTCATGCATACACACATATATACACATGTACTATGCACATATAAATAGAATATGCTGAAATATATTTAGTGTTGCTCATATATAAATGTGTTAAGACTGACCACTGGGATGGAATCAGTGTACTTATCCATGGATAATACTGATTCCCTCTTTTGGGGGCCATTAATTGCATGTATCTCTCCATCTAAGGGTGAGACTTTGTGAGATGTTTTTCCCATCCACGCTGTCATGTCAACTGGTATTGTCATTATGCAGGTCTTATTTGATATTTCATATTATTGAGGTTTATTTAATAGGTATAGCTTTCCTTATATACAAACATAGATTCATGTACACATACACACATAAGCATAGTATATGTATATATTATGTAATATAAATATATATATACATTACATGTATATTATTACAATATGTCATAATACATATTAATATATTAATGTATACTAATTATACATAATACATATAATATGTATTTATTTATATTTACTACCTTATAGCTTGTATCCTGGTTCCCTGGCTCTTACAGCCTTTCTTTTCTACTTGGTTTGTTGTGTACCCTCAGCCATAGGCAATAGGGGTTGTGTTGCAGATGTATCAGTTCTAGCTGGGCACTACATAGTAAGTTGATCTCTATGTTTTAACCAGTTGTGGCTTTCTGTAATGCTTGTCCTCTGCTGCAAAAAAAAAGGAGCTTCATTAACAAAAGGTGAAAGTTTCACTTATCTATGGCCATAAAGATCATGAGAGTGTGGTTAGGAGTGTACTGATTTTAGAAAAGTGACAATCTCAAGATTCTCCGGGTTATCAGTCATTAGTAGTTGGCTTGGATTATAGTATTAGGAATGGATTCTGCCCTATAGAGTGTTCCTTAGGTCCAATTAGATAGCTATAGGTTACCCTCAAGAAATAAATGTACTATTGTACCCTTGGGAATGTCTTGCTGGACTGGTCATGGTTGTGGATCATAGATGTCACAGCTGGGTTAGACTATTGATTTGTCTTTGGCAGCTTGCATAACTCAGTAATAAGGATGTCTCCTCTGAAAGGAGAGTCAAAGTGAGAGCCATAGCACACAGCTTCCTAACGGTGAAGTGGCTGGCACTGATGGAAAGAGTGGCCCCTGGGCGATGAGTAGGAGAGAGGAACAGTCTAGCTGCTCTGTTGACTCAAAGTTATAAAGCTTTAAACTGCTACATGAAAATCTGTTGTCTTAGGATAAGCTAAAATTCTTGGTTCAATGCAACAAGAACTTGTTAAAAAATGAATTAACTAATCATCTGGCCATGCTCACCTTTAATATTCCAAATCCCTAAAATTTCTCACGGGGCTACCTGTAGGCCATGAAAACAGTTCTCTGTATACACTGGTAATTGGTATACTTTTGGTGGATTTTATGTGAGGGAAAGACTCTGTCCTCTTTAGGAGCTCTCTGTGTGGTGATGGGTGCACACAGTTGAGAGAGCAGAACAAGTCAGATAAGAGAGTTTGTAATGAACCCTTCACTTCACAAGGGGCACCCTTTTGAGGGCAGTAAGAGACCATGATAGTAATTCCAGGGCGGCTCTAAGTTGCCACAGTAAATTATAGTGGTTCGAATGAGATAATGTTTGTATCTCCCACACGGCATATAGTTCCTAAGTTCTCGGAGACCCAGGACAAGATAGTATGTCTGATCTGAGACGTCATCCAGTGTCCCCACATTCTCTGCCCCCCTTACCGCTTCCCATGCCTTACTCCAGTGTTATCCCCTATAATGTGTACCTGAACTCACTACAGTTTGTCTGGATTCTAGCTCACTGGGATGAAATAAAAAGAAAGATGCAAATTAATTTTGTTTTAACATACTTAAAACATAAATACCAGTTCTCCTCGTGTCCTGCCCTTGAATATTTAGCTGGATTGTCACATGGCTGAACACTAGACTGAACAATGCTTCTGGTTGGACAGTCACAAACCAGCCAAGAGACAGCAGTGGTGGCATAATGTGGATGAGAGTGGATACCTAAATACAATTAAATACAATTGTCTTTGCTATACACTCTCCCTAAAACCGATGAAAGGGTAACCTCAAGCCAATGAAAAGTGGTTGTTCAAACAGACTCAGTGTCTTTTAGTCACTGTATGTTTCCATGTTTATCTCATGATTATAGTGAATGAATGATGCACAGAACATGAAGTTTCTCATTTCCGTCCAGGCCAAAAGTGGCCCTTTCTTCCTCCTTCCTCCCTCCCCCTCTCTCCTCCCCCTGGCTGGCATAATTCTCAAATGACTTCTGCTCCATTATTGGCTGGTCAGTTTTTATTGGCAATAAAAGAATGAATGAGGAGCAATGTCTACAAACCCTTGAGACTAGAGATTCTTAGAACAAGCATTACAATGGCATATCCAGATTGCAACCAGATATGAGGGCCAGAGAAATCAGCATATGAATAACACAAGGATAATCTTCACACAGTACACAAAAAATATTATGCCTCCTTTCCTCCATAGGCTTCATTTTATAGCAGTTGTTTTCCTTCCATTTTATCCAGTGTTCCACTGGTTTCGTTAAATAAACAGGCTCAAATGTAGGTGATCATGTGAACTATTACGAATGCTGCTATTCCAAATGACTTGCACATAGTTTGTACTTTTTCTGGTGGTGGTGTTTGAGGCATGATCATTGCATATGCATAATTTCATGTTAGTGGATCATAATAATTTTTCAGAGTGTTTATACCCAGTTGATCACCAGTGTCTCTTGTATTGTTGATTGTGATATCAGTAAAGCCTTTGTAAGTGTGAGGACAGACACTGAAATTCCAATCAGCCATTTTCTTTAATATATGTAACTCTTTTGAAAACACACCACATAATGTGAAGGGCAGTTTTCCTCCAATCCTCTGAGCACTCCTACGAACATTCACCGTTATGTCTTTTTAATTTTACTCATTATGAAGATTTTGTTTCTTTTCCATGTGGCTTTATGCTTTCATGTTGAAACTCTTGGTTAAGGCTCTTCTTGTACATAAATTAGTCATTTGCAAGTTTTATATTTTGACCAACAACTATTCAGACTTGTTGCCTGTGTTTCCGTTTGGTCACATTTTTTTTTATTGAATTAGAATTTCTCTTTGTTTGTGTCGTCTGGAGACCCATGGCAAATGTCTTCTTCCATTTGAATGTTTTCTTTTCACTCTGTCTTTGGCATGATTTTATAAAAAACAGTGGTTAATATTTCATGGTCATCCTTCTAAATATATCATGTTTTCAGTTGCCACTCTAATCTGGGAACATTTGAGGGATCCTCATCACCTTGAGGTCTAACTTTTATATCCACTCGATATAAGATGGAATGAAAGCTTTTCATCTCATTCACCATGATTTATTAATCAGAGCCATTTCCTCAGGATACGCAGTTTTGGGCACTTTTTTTTTTTTATAAGCAGACCTTTCTTTTGTCAAGTGGGTTACAAAATCACTAACATTTTTTGTTGACTGTATTTCATATTGATGCTTTGTTAGAAATTTTACTGGTCTAATTTTCATATGCAAAAGTCATCAATAACTTTAGGAAGAAGATTGTATTTTAAATTCACTTTACAGGTGGGCATATTGAGGAGGACCAGAAGACAAAAGTACTTAAATACATACATTAGAACTGATACATCAGAGTACTACTCCACAGCCCTCTGACATGTCATCTTGTAGGATTTTGCTTGGTGTTGATGTCTATCGTGAAGGATCACTTTAATAGATGTATTGAAATATCCATTTCTCTATTGCAGATAAAGGCAGACCAAGGTCTAAAAAAATAACAGAGACCAGACGAGAAAAACGGTATTCCTACAAATTACCCCAGGAATACAACATCGAGACGGTAGTAGTTGCAGACCCTGCAATGAGCTCCTACCACGGGGCAGATGCCGCCAGGAGATTCATTCTGACAATCCTAAATATGGTAGGTGAACCTTAGGATGCATGAAAGGTTGGTTGTCAACAAAACTCTAGATAGAACCTAGCCTAAAGGACTTCTGCTTTGTAGCATTGGGCATTGAATGTAGGGTGTCAAGTTCTCTGAAAATTAACTTATCCCTTTCTTTGATTAATATGAGTAGAGACTGCAATTTGATCTCCTAGGCACATCAAACTGATCAGTCTCCTATGAAATAGCAAAGGGTTTTTCAGCTAATGCTTTATCTTAAAAAACTTTGTTGTTAATTTGAGATGCAAAACTGTCGATTTCTATTTTTCCCCTTTCATCTCTCTGCTTCTGTCTTTAATTTCAGTCTTTGTGAGACCTTGGTGATGTTGTTAGCAACACTGTCGTATTGGTTTATGTACATGGTTCTACCACATGGTTTGGAATATTCCATGGTATCGAATGATTACAGGGTGGGATAAAAATGAATGTTTGTCAAAACCTACTTAACTCAAATATGAATGCAATTTTGATTCCCCCTGAGGAGTGGGACCTACTATGTACTAGATACAATTTAAACACAATGCATCCCAGGAAGGTAAATATGATAACTGACTTCTGAGGTGGAGAAAATACTTTGTATCTAGCATGCTATGGGTGATTATCAACATACTAATCCTTTGACATATTTTACTGGCTGAACTTTCCTTAAGGAAGAACCAGAAAATGCTGATGAAGAGCGGTTTTCACAGAAGAGTAAATGGATCTAGTAACTAAGAGTGGATTTTACTGTCACTTGACCTTCCCCCAGTGGACAGTTTGTCTGACTTCTGTCCTTCTCCCTATCTTCATCTGCATTCTGAGACTACTCATCCCTGAGCTAGCCTCATCCTTGTATGAAGATCTGTAGAAGTTTGATTTTGCTGTGTTAGTCATACATTTTATAGTACATATTAAATAAAATTTAAGTTAAAAAGAAACGTAAAGACTAAGATACCACATTAAAAAAATTGTGTTGCCTACCAACTTTTAAAAGAAGGTTTTTATACTAAGTTGAGAATTTTTCTGTTTGGCCTCGAACAAAAAAATGAGTGTGTTTTCATTTAATTTTAGAAGTTCTAATTTTTATTTGCTTTAGGTTTTTAACCTTTTCCAACACAAGAGTCTGGGTGTGCAGGTCAACCTTCGTGTGATAAAGCTCATTCTTCTCCATGAAACACCAGTAAGAAAGTTTTGAGTTCTTATTTAATTATGTGGGTGGGAAATTGTATTCAGGAACTTTTAAGTGAAGAGTATTTTAGGGATATTCTTTTATTGACTTAAAAATCTAAAAATATCCACTGAATCACTCAAAGTATACATAAAACTGGCCTTTGGTTTGGGTTAATCCCTCAATTTTATTTGAAAAATGGAATGTTCTTAGTTTCCAAGGATCCTAACAACAAATTCTAACTTTCCAAAATGTAATTTTAAGGTATTTTAAAAGACAGCTTTATTCTATTATTTAAACATATGTGTTGAAGGTATTTATTTTCTTATCTGTATTGCAACTGAAATGAAGAGTAGTTTATGGAATCACTCTGGCTAATTAAAAAGCACTAATTAAATACCACTGCTATGCATAAGTTGCAGAATAATCTATCTTCCAAGCCAAAAGATCAGAGGTTTAAATATTTCATTATGACTCTTTGATTTTCATGGTAACTCCACATAGACTACCTCATTATTATACTTTGACAAAGTTCAAGTTTGTTTGTTTCCCATTGTATTTTGTTTGAGCTCAGGATGAATTAAGATTAATTACCTTACATGTTCTAATTAATGCCACATTCAGCGGTTGGCAGCAGTCATTTGGGAAGTTGCCTTGGGGTTAATGAATTGATTTATTAATTAGGTATATCTGATAATAATCTGAAGAATGAAAGCGATCTCTGTTGTAGGCAGATCTGTATATTGGGCACCATGGGGAGAAAATGCTGGAGAGTTTCTGTAAGTGGCAGCACGAAGAGTTTGGCAGGAAGAATGATATTCATCTGGAGATGGCAGCGAGCTGGGGAGAGGAGACTGCTTCGGTGGATGCTGCTATTCTCATAACGAGGTAAAGTTGCCAAAGCCAATGAAGTCACGTTCTTAAGTCAACATTTCTCTCGCAAGTTCCATCCTTCCTCAGTACAGTGCCTTTGTTCCAGGACTTCTTGGTATAATGATTGTAGTCTTCTCCATCCGTTTATCATTGATCTTTCTGAAGCTTACTGTTGGATTGATGCTCTGTTGACAAAACATTTGTTAGTTAAAATAAAGCACTCACAACCACTGATATCAAAGACATAGCCGCTGATGAGAGAATATCTAAAATCTAAGGAGAATTTTGGTAGAAATTAAGTAGGTACTATGAGCAATTTCTTTATGTTTTAGCCATGACCATACCAAGTAAGTTTCTAAGTAGAGTTCAGTAACTTGTAATTTTACTGGGCCTGTCTGAGAAAAGACTCACTGTTGTATCTCTGGCTCATTAACTGAGTTGCTTTGTGAATGTACTTAGCACAAATATTTGTAATGCAGAAGGAAGAAGCGCTTGTAATGTTGAAAATGAGAAACAGCGCACAGCATTTTTTCCTGTGTCTGTTCTCTGTATTAACAGTTGTCAGTGAGTTTCTTTTGCTCCCCAGCAAGAGCTACCAAAAATAACACAAATTCATTCATTTTGAAAATCTGGCAGTGATTTAATTTTAGGTCATAAAGTTTATCAAAATTTCATATCATATCAGTGGCAGCACTATGATTTGCCTGAAATAAACTTATGTAATTAGTAATAGTTTCTGACCAATTATATGCAACGATTATTAATAAGCTTTCTGTATAGAAAAACTGCATGAAAGAACATGTGTAGACTTTCGCTGAGAGAGTGCATGTAACTGGCAGCGGGCATTTGTGCTAAACAGCCACGAAACTGGGAAGTTTGGGCGCCAACAGTTTGAAGTCATTGGAGTATAATCCCTAAGAGAAGGAAAATCTTCTAGGGAAGCCCCACAGCTAACCCAGCTCTTTGACGACAATTTCTCAACTGGTAGAACAGCCAGGATCTTGGTAGATCACGGGAGTGTTTCTGAGAGTACGAGAGAGTGGAGAACGGTGCATGGGAAGGTGCCAAGGAGTATGGTGTGCTGCTCATCTGTGTAGATGGATCCTGTCCCAAGTTTCCCAGAGTGTTATTGCCATGGAGTTCAGATTTTTAAAGCGATGGTAATAACTGGCTGGAGTCAGATTGAAAGTGTGAGGCAACTTAGTCATGCCTTCTCATAACTCTCAGTATTTACCTAAGAAAAGGACCAAGGCTGTGCTCATCAGAGTGGATACCCAGAAGGATCTGTCCTGACTCAGTACGCTCCTGGATGTTTAGTGGAGACTGGGTTCTCCCTGTTTACAGGTTTACAGGGAGCTTGGGAATCCCTTCTGGCTTTTGGTAAATCCTCCATGGGGGACATGGAAGACAAAACCAAAACCAAAAAGCAAACAAAACTCCCCAAGCTTCTTCTTTTATAAGATTGGTTTGTCATGGTGTCTCCCTTCAGAACAGGGAGACATACCTTTAAACAAAATGTAGAGAAAATCTTGACAGCAATTGAAAACCTAAATGTACTCCTTAAAATAAGCTGTCTGAAAATAGCCTTACACAATCCCGAACAACAATTTTTAATAAACTCGTCCACACAGTTGAACACTGAGAAGATAATCTATTTAGAACTACCTTATGAAAAATACATAACAACGCTCCTTAACAGCTTATGTAATACTAATTAGTACTGGACCGTAGACTGAAATATGGAAGGTACAACCATAGATGCTTGAGAATAGCACAGGGAAATAAGATCATCCTGAACATGTGGAGTACTGACTCCTTAAATACAAAGAAACTTACTGCCGTGCTATTCCTCTTTATGATATTCTGTTACTGTGACAATATACAGGGTACTCGTGGTAGGCCGTGAGGTGGGTCTGGAAAGAGTTGTGGGGTGAGTATGGTCAAACACACTGTACAACTGTCTCCAGGAACTAGTAAAAATTGAAAAAGATAAAGACTATACTAAAAAAAAATTAACCACTTGGAACTACATGTTTGTCTTAAAATTAAGCATTTGTGTATCAAATACCCTAGATCAAATTTGATATATTTAATGACAGCAACAAAATGCAAGCATTACTGAAAACATAGTCTTGAACATTTGTGCTAATGATAAATATCCCCAATCTATTGACAACTGAATGGATCTGTTGTTATTTGACTGAAGGATCTATTTGACTAAGAAGTCTTCATCAATCCCGTTAATGAATTTAAGATCATAATCCAGCATTTATAAAAATCTTTGTTTTTTTCCTTCTTGATCATCATATTTCATTAATCTTTCTCATTTCATGTCTGTTTTCATCAGCTATCGAATCTATACTACTTTCAGATGAATACCTCCAATAGGCCCACATAGTTTTCAGAATTCAGTTGCTTCTATTTTAAAATTATTTATCATCATTACCATAATTTTCACATTTTATTGTGAATTGAAGTGTGTGACCTTTGTGCTTAAATGAATGAAAGAATTTTTTGTCCTTAGATGCTAGGAAGTATTAGTACAAAGATCTGGATGTCGTTAACATTAAACATCTTAAGTGTTTATTCTTTTTTCTTTTATTATGTTACAAATATCAGACCTGGTAAAGAGATAGAATTTGGGGAATAATCTAGTGCTATGTAAATTATTTAGTAAAGATGCAAATCAATGTGCTTAGAAATAAACTATAGACCAGCAAATTGTTATTATTCATTATTTTATGTTAATTTTGTATTTCGTGGTTTATTTTCTTATAAAGTTGATAGAAATGTGAAAAGGAAATAATATGGGTTAGAATGATTAGGATCTATAAAAATATTAAAATTATATATAGGAATTATTTCAAAGGGAGCACTTCAAATTTAAAGCTATATCAAAGTTGCAAGGAAAAGCATATGGTGATGAAATACATAAACTGCAGGAAATAAATTGAAATTCAAAGTGAGACTACATGTTTAGCTTCTCTAGCTCAATTAACAATAGGTAACTAATAAACCTAACACTATGTTTGACTAATAGTAATTACATAATTAAAATAGGTTCTTGTATTTTATTATTATTGGTGCTAATATTAAAGAATAGAGAAAGGGTCACACAGAGGCAGATGTAAACAGTGAGGCTATCACATGAGCCACACCTGAAGTCATTTGCACTTCTGTACACTTCTGCACTGATTCTCTTTAGTCCAGACCTTACATAGGTATTTGAAGCACAACATGGCCTCCTGGCATGGTGGTATGTACCAGGAATCCAAAACTGTGATGCTGAAGAGAAAGAGTCCCCTGAGCTCAGGACTTGGAGTTCAGTCTGGGTTGCTTAGGGAGACGTCTTCTCAAAAGCATACAACGAACTTCCCACATTGATTGCATAAGTATAACAACTGGATTTCACAGTCAATTTCAGGATTTACCAAATTCACCTAATTTACCAAACCATAGGTAAAGACACAACAACAGCAATACCTATTGGTCAATATCCCTGATAAATATCGATCCAACATCCCTCCATTCTCATCCTTGCTGCTTGTTCTAGATTTCCCTAGCCATGCGTATCACACCTTCCACAAAATAGAATATTATAATTAAAAACTATGTGTTCAGTGATGTACACAGGAAATTAATCCCAGAGTGAGGTTTACCTGTCCTTACTGTTTCATAGTCCCCATTTTTCTTAAAAGTCTATTCTGAGCTGTTGTTTGTCTTCATATGTCTTCATGTGCTCCTTCATATGTTTCCTAGGAAAGGTTTTAGAGATTGTTCATCAGACAATGCATAGTCTCGTGTTCAAGATTTACAATAACTTTTAATCAATAGCTATTATTCTCACAGTGTACACTCATAGTGAAGTTTAAGACATATTTTTCACACATATTACACATAAATGATTTTAACACATAGCATTTGTTTCACTACTCTTACATCTCCTTCTTTCCAAAAATTAGCCTGTGTGTGTGTGTGTGTGTGTGTGTGTGTGCAGAGCACTCTATATGTTGTGCACACACTTCCATATTTGTTTCTTTTACCTTCTATATATTTCAACATGTTTTCATGTCATATGCTGTAGCGGGCACGGTAACCCCCTACCCCTCGAATGTCTTCTGGTCCTAATGAACTTGTCACCTTACATACCACAAGGAACCTTGCATATTTATTAAGGAAATAACTCGTGATTACACTGGCTATGCTTGCAAAACCTTAGGTAACCTCTACAACGCAAGATCCTGAATTTGATAATGAATGCTACAGGGTTCCTTGTGGTTCACAAGGTGACAAGTTCATGGGACTGGAAGATGTTAGGCTGTTGACTTTGACGAAGGGCAAAAGGCCAACGTGTAGAGAATGTATTCTGTGTCAGAAGCTGGAAAAGGCAGGGTATATCAGTCATTTCATCCTCCAGGCTCTTTTTGTTTATTTTTTTTATTACATTTATTTATTTATTCACTTTACAACCTAATATTACCCCTTCCTCTCCTCCCAGTACCCCATCATGCAAGTTCTCTCCCCATTCCAACTTCTCTTTTGAGAATGGGAAGCCCGTACCTGGGTCAAGTTACTGCAGAACTAGGCACATCCCATTAGGGATATAGGCTCCACAGGCAGGCAGGCACACCACAGGCTCAGGGACAGCCTCTGCTCTAGTTGTTGGGGGACCAGCATGAAGACCAAGCTGCTCATCTGCTACATATGTGCAGAGGCCTAGGTCCAGTC